>NW_020897725.1:4269270-4536845 GCF_003984885.1 Neopelma chrysocephalum
ATATATAGATATATAGATATATAGATATATAGATATATAGATATATAGATATATAGATATGATACCCCAACTCTGTAGAAGCCTGCTGCCAACATCTTAAACAAAGGAATTCCCAGTAACAACCCATTTGCCTTTACCTGCAATGTTTGGGAGGCTGGAGAGTCTATTCAGCCTTCCACATCGTCTAATAGCTGTCTCACTTCTGTCCCCAAACAGGCAGGTGATCTTGCCTGCACAAAGCACATCACTTCATGTTTTGTTCCTGGAAAACAGACCAGGGATATGGATGAAGCAAAACCATGCTTGGCTTGCTCACCCTAAACCTGGGGAAAATGAGATTTTGGGGCAAAAGGATGAGTATTTTTGATATCCACTTCTGGGAATTTTCTTTAAAATTCCTCCCATTTTTTGTGACCTAGTCTGGGCCAAGAATAAGAAAGAAATAAATGTGCTCCTTGGGAGCATTTCAGTAATACCTAGTGATAAGTTGTCTCTGGCAGAGATTATTTCAGCAGGATCCAGAGAGGATTTAAAATCCAAACAGAGACAGGAAAGCAGCTCAGCACTCCATTTGAACTGGGGGTAGAATTAAATCAAGTGGCACAGCAGCACAGGAGAACTCCCACCAAATATCTCTAAGATGATATTTTAACATAGAATTACATTGTGACTGCTCCTTTTGAGAGTCTGCAGGGACATAAAGGGGCGTAAGTTACACAGACACTTGCCTATACTGTGTCTCCAAATCTCAGTAGTACACAGTGAATGAGGAGAGAGGAGGGGAGGCACAACCAGTCCTGGTTTGCTGATTAAACTTCTGTGGCAGTAGATGTAGTCTCAAGCCTGCTTCCAGGGCTTTGGCCATGAAGGAAGGTCAGCATGACAGCAGAATAAGCTTGCTGTGTACCCATAAAAGCTTGAGGAAAATAGCTCCTGTTATGGGATCGTCAGGGAAAGTGAAGTTACAGGCTATCTCATAGCCTGCCTAAAGACAGAACCTGGCTTTACAGAGGTTTCTGTCTTCATCTTTTCAGAATCTGGCTCCTATTTTCATGTCAGGCCTGAGAACACACCAGGTAATGTATTTTGCAATTCCATCTCATACACAGTGAAAGGCAGACATAGGTGTGGTTGGGGGGGGGCATTTCTGCAGGTACAGCTGAGGTTGTGCTGTCACCTCTGATGTTTTGTCCCCAGCACTGGCAGAACTCATCCCAGCTACACCTTGTCTTATTGGAGTAAGGAAAAACTGAGTCTGTAATTAAGAAAGCACTGAAAGCACAGGTCTCTAGATTGGGATGCTTATCAGGTATACGTCAGACTCCCTCTACCAGCAGAATCATGTTGTGAATCTATTTGTAGAACTCGATTTATCAAGATTAATAAAACAGCCAAATTATGTCAACTTATGGCAAAACCCATGTATTTTTCTTTCAGTTCAGATTCCAAAAGGTTATTTTCTTTCTCATAAGGCTATTTTTAATGGCAGAACCTATGTATGCCCTACCCACCCCTGCAAGGAATGCCAGGACAACTGAAAGCACTGTGATTATGTGACCCACCGAAAGGTCAAATAAAAAGATATATGGTACTCACCAATATTTATTAGCCATTTCTAAACCTAGACAGAGACATGGCATTACAGTGATTCATATTTTCTCCTAGCACTTTGGGCAGAAATCCTTGTTTCTTATTCCACCCGTGTCTTCATATCTACCTCAGTGTTAGCTGGAACATCCTGGTATCATCTTCTAGTTAAAAAATTCTGTTAAATCTCTACAAATATTAAACACCATGTGTCTTGACAGTCTACATTCTCACTGTTTCTTCTACCATTTCCTTAAACACAAAGCACTTAAGTTTCTGACTTATTAACAGACTTATTGGTTACATCTATTCTGTTGTACAAGAGAAGTCTTAAGGTCAAGCTTTAGGCCAAACTCAACAGCCCTCCACATTAATTGCACTCAGGAGTATTTCAGAGTTCTTTCTGAGGTAATTAATTGGATTTTTTCAAATGGGACAGGCCCTGGCCATTTGCTCTGCTTTCAGGTATATTCAAGGTAGTGGGCATCAGCCCATCCAGATTAAATCAAAAGCAGTGTATATACATATAAATATAAATATGGGTATCTCTACATATAGATAAATATGTAAGAATTTGTAGCTCTTGGAAGCACAGACTTGTTTCAAGACTGGATAGCTAATGTATAATATTGATGTAGACATGAGAGGAACTCTTCTAAAATAACCTTCATGTGCCCTTTTAAAGCAAGGTTCAAGGTTGTTACCAGAAAATCCATTTATAGCAGACATTGTGAAGGGGAGGGACTCTGAGCCCTATAGTGTCTCTTCATTCAAAATTCCAGAACACTCTCCAAAAGTAAAGAAACAAGACCAGTGAAGGCATCTGTGCATTTATTATTTTATCAGCATATGTACATTTCTTTTGCTAGTCAAAGCAGTAATTTTGCTAAATTCCTTTGTTTCTGTTATCACATTCCTCTACACAATAGACATTGTTCATGCAAATGGATCACTCTTGGGCTTTCCATCCTCAGAAGGAAGAAAAAGAGGTTCTGCATTGCACCAGCAACCACAAACTAGAGCCAGTGCTTGGTTGTGGTACTTGGAGAAGTTTAAAATATAAGGAATGTAACTATGTGCCCAAAACAGATTAATAAATGCCCAGAGCAAAGACAGGAGCAAATGGGGCTCAGCCAGGGCTGTGGCTAACTACAAGAACCTGGGGCCTGGCTACGCATCTGCAGAATAACGACTCAGTGATTGCAAAACTACTGGCTTAGAAAGCTTATTTTAGTTACTGCTTTCATGTGGCTTTGTCACTGACAGGGCTTGAAAGCAAGAACAGTTATAGAGAAAACAACAAGATGCATTTAGTTTATAGTAAGTGTTTTTCTATTTTAGTGAGTAACATTTTCTTCCTAAATCTGGGAATTAATTACTAATTAAATATACATTCTTAATTTCAGAGTCTTAGAACTACAAATTCCTCCAAACCAGTGAAATCTACTTGCCTGGAGACTTAAAGTTCTCTATTTGAAAAGCTGAAATTTACAAACCAGAATTTGAAAATTTTGTGTCCTCATATTAAACTATCACATGTATTGCACTGCATTTTTGAGCATAAACGTGTCTTTGAAAGACTAAGTGAATTATTATAATATTTCTCTATAATATAATCATTTTTTCCATTTTCCTACTTCCCATTCTGCCAGAAGTATTGGCTAACAAACTGTGTATACAGAAAAATATAGTAGCTAACTATAACCCCCCAGGTGTTTAACAGCTTTAACATTTAAACTTCTCTGTATTATTTAAATGTCAATGTGAGTTTTATTCCAATTTCTTTCTCACTTTGATCTTCAATATCTGATCTTACTGAAGTGACTTTGAAAGATACCACATTGCCATTTTTGACACATTGGCATAATAGAAGAAAGAGGAATGAAAGCTTATCATCTTGTGTAGGAAGAAGCTAAAGTACTGATTTTTTTAATTTTTTTTTTTATTGCAGCAAATAGCTAGAGGGGGATAGACACAATTCATCAGCACTTAGTTTAAATTGCTATATTTTCATTTTCTATGTGAATCAGTACATGCTTATTCCTGTAGTATGCGGCCTGCGTGCTTATCACCAAAAGCTTCAGAAATATGTGGGTGTAGTCAACATCTGTGATTGCTTTTGCTGAATGTTCTGGGCTGTTGCAATCTTCTGATAATTGAGGCAAAGGGAAACACCTTTCACTGTATATGTAAGGCAAGAAATGCGTAGTTATAATAAATTCAATTTGTGCTTGTCTGACCTTTTCCATTTTTAAAATCCTAAATAAATATGTTAATCCCACCAGTGCTTCCTTGAAGAAAGAAACTAGATAGCTTTACCTCCACTGCACAAATGGGAAGATTCAGGGAGAAATATAATATAATATAATATATCACAAAACATACCTCTAATTCAGAAGTCAGAAATTTGTATCCCTTAATCCTAAATACTCAGCAGAGTGGTCAAAATGGACCAGTATACTTCAAGCATGCCAAAATGACTCTTCATAGAGATATACCCTCATTTTTCATGCACAGAAAATAGAATGGAATAAAAGTACATCAGGGTCATTACCTCATATATTCATATTTCTGAATATTTCTGAAGTCTGTATCAACTCTGGTTTCTACAGTCAGTACACAGTTCTGATTAAATCATCTTGTAGTCCATTTTTATTTATGACTTGACATAGAAATATTCTTTGTTCCATTTTTGAGCTCCATTTGAGTGCTATTTCAACTATTTTGGCCTATATGATACTTTTTCCACCAAAGAATAAAACCTTCGAACAAGGTTATGCCCAGCCTTAGGCTTCTCCTTACATCTCCCTATTTAGAAAATTATTGACATTGATGCAGAAGCAAGGGGTGGATTATTTTGCCCTCTATACCTCTGTACATTATCGCTCAATATTCTTTGAGATGTGGACTTGCAAGAGACAAGGAGCTGGCTGCATAAGACAGGTGAGTCCCTTCAGTCCTTCCACTGCATACCCATGCTCTTCTGTGGTTTGTGCATCTCTGCTGGTGCCTCTGACCAGGGCACCACTCTGAACTGGGTATGCTGAATAATTTATGGGTCAGGAGAGTGCTGCGTGTTCCAATGGCTGTACAGCTAATTACAAACAGATGACATGCACAGATGCTCAGCTACCAGCAGTAGAGGTCTTTTAAGTACAGGGAAGGATCTGTGAACTCATAAATTCATAAAGGCCAGAAGGGAGGGTTACAACCTCTGTCTAACCCAGTCTCCTGTATGGTGCAAGCACAGAGTTTCTCCAAACACTATTTAAATCCAGCTGTAAGTGCTGGTAGAGCAAGTGAAGGTGAAATTAATCCTTTTGCCCCCCATCCTCATTTGACCAAGATCCACCATCCCCCAGAGGACTCGAGAGGTGTCCCTGGGTCTCCATGAATCCTTCTGCTCTGCTCAGGAATGGGCTAGAGCTGGGACTTTGCTTGGATCTTAGGGCAGACTAGAGATACTGTCACCATGGCCTGAGTCTGTCCACAGCCAAATTCAGGCCACCACACTGGCTACACACCCATGAACTACACGTGGCTAAAATGCCACTGGCTGGCAACCCCTGGTTAACACTGTGGCATGAGAGAGGTGGTGCAGGACTGGTCTCAAATTCTAGTCACCTCTCTTTGGTGTCTCCTGGCCTCCTGCACCTTCCTCTAACACTCCCTTTCTCTACTGGCTTCACTGCAGAGGCAGAAACTGAACCTTGACAAATGATTAATTGATCATTTACTTCTTGTCACACACATCTTTTTCCTTACAAATTGAACTAATATACAGTGTGGGAGGAGAGGTTTATCTCCTACTGAAATTCCTGGGTGAAGTTTGATAACTTTGAATCAAATATGCTGAGACACATCACATTAAGCCCTCGAAAGAGACAACCCCCCCCCCCAAAGATTCTGAAGTCTGGTGCTACAAATATAGACAGAGTGGGATTTTGAAATTCTGTCACCTTTATTTCAAGCAGTTAAGATCTACTGTTATTGTGATTTGAAGGTAAACTTCATGGTGAACATCCTTAAATTAGTTTGGATATTAGTTTAGACATACACACAGCTATTTTTAAGGACAAGGATATTGATCTTGGCAAGTCAATAAATTCCAATAATATCTCTCGGCAGAATAAGGCCAAGACAATTCAAACCTGATTATTTTTTGTCTTCACAACATTTTGCCAAAACCATCATACTGTTGGCCACATAATTCTGATTTATATTCAACAAGAGTAGTAAAAAGATTTTATAAAGGAGACAGCCAGAGTGACACTTTCCTATAAATCACAATGTTTTTTACTGCCACAAGATCCTGTGGCTCAACTTCAAATACAACTGTGCTGTAAACTGTGTGGATGAAGCTGCATTCCTTCTGAATGAGAACCATGTTTCCCTTTCTCACTGAGCGACTCCACATTCCTATCAGTGTCTAGCAGATAATAACAACATCCAAACAAAAGACACTTTTAGAGCTGGTAGAGCAGTGATGGGAAAACATTTTCAAAGTGGATGTCACTCTATACCATACTACTCCTTTAAAATAAAAATAAAAGGAGATAGGCAAGGTGTATACTGGGCAATAAGTAAGTTCTTTCTCTCCTGTTTCTGTTCATTCTCTTCTGGAGTAAATTTTCCTGCTGATAGGATATGGAAGAATATAACTAGAACCAGAGCAATATTTAACTGACCTGGAACACAGTACTCCTGATCTTTTATGTAATCCTCAAGGCACTTGAATCAGGTAAAGGGAATTGGGAAATACCTATATTCACTTCTTGACCTAACCAAGGAAAATCCATCTAGGATTGTTGAAATTAAAATAATACTAACCTCTTACATACTGTTAGACATGTATTTCCCAAGAAAGTCTGACATTCCTGTTCCACATTCTTTCATTTTCTCATTTGAGAACTGTACCCACTAAAGC
This sequence comes from Neopelma chrysocephalum, assembly GCF_003984885.1. Taxonomy (NCBI): domain Eukaryota; kingdom Metazoa; phylum Chordata; class Aves; order Passeriformes; family Pipridae; genus Neopelma; species Neopelma chrysocephalum. Next base: position 4,275,785 of record NW_020897725.1, read on the forward strand.
CAGGTGTATGGAGCAGGGTCAAGGATGCAGTGTTCTGATTTAACTCTAGATTAGATCTAGGCAAAGGTCCATCCCCTAGGTTCAAGATGTGCTTGTACTGTTCCAATACCTTATCTCACTGAGAGGTGAGATGAGCCTGCAGACAAAACAGAACCTGAAAAATACTTTATTGCAGGCCATCACATACCCTTTAATTCCTAACTCTAGGCATCATCTGAATTCAGGTGGCAAGGGTTCCTGATCCTGGATTATATCTTTCTCAGGACTCCAACTCACTTCTGAGGCCATATGTTCAACCTGGCCATGACTCCATTCTGTGCCAGAATGAGACATGGGTATGCTTGTGCTTACCTCTACCTCACTCCCAGGATGTGGAAACCAAAGCACCCACACTTTCCTTCCACGCCAGGAGTCCAGGACTGCACAATCAGCAGCCTCACTCCAGAGCTGTAGGCAAACACAGTTTTGTCACTGATCTCCCCCTCTTGTTTCTTTCCTCAATGTCACATCTTCAGGGACATCTGGGTTCATATGTTGTTTGCTAACTGGTATGGTGAAGTGAAAATGTGAATCTGAAAGACACAAGTATAAGGAGGCATAGAATAAACATATTTTCTAGTGAGAATTCAAAAGCCACTTCCATGGTTGATGGTGCATGGATTGTGATTATTCATAATTTAAATCCAGGGGATGGCAGTCCTGAATCTCCTCTTCACAGCACACTCTTCATCCTAGCCTTTCTCCAGTGCAGCGTCAGATAGAAACAGGAATTGTGTAGAAGTCCAAGTTTAGAATCCTCAAAAACCCTCTGTGTGAATGGAAGAAGGTTCAGATTTAAAACTCTGGTCATAGACAATTTTGAAGTGGAGAGGAAATGCACTTATACCAGTATGCTAATAAAAATAAATCAGCTATAAACTCCTGGCATATGCAGAAGGTTCTTCTTCCAGAGCTTTTTAAAGGTAAGAGCCACTTTCCTTGCTCATGCAATGATTACTATCACTAAATACAAGCAGAGATAGAAGGCTTTTTATGATTTGAACCTCAGCATCGAATTATATTCCCTTTCCTTTTAAAAAGGATTTCTTTTCCACTTCTATGACTGTAAATGCATGTAAATCAGGAAAATCTGGCAGATTAAACTACTCTTGTGGGGGCCAAGAAAAGAAACCTCATTAACTGTAGAGCTATGGACAGTGTGCTGGCAGCATGGCCAGATGAAAAAAAGTGCAGCTACCTCAGTCAGCTGTGGGGCATGCACTGAGCTTTCCAGGAAGCCCTTAGAACAGCTTTCCCCTCAGACCAGCATGGCATTGTTTTCTGTCAGCTTTCCTACCTCGTGGCTATTCAGGAGATAAGGTCAGTAGAAAATAATGGTCCCCTGCAGCTGAAAAAGACGACAACAAAGTCAATGGACTAGATTGTACTGCCTTTACCTCCATTTACCAAAGTCAGACCCTCTCTTGAGGGTCCTTCTGTAATCCAGAGGGCCAAATAAGGATGGTTTGAGATGGCCTGGAGATGTCAGTGCTTTGACAGAGCCCTGAGGTGTACCCATCCCCTTCAAGTCCCTTTGATTTCAGAGAGGTTTTCTTTCCTTGACTCCTTTTGCCACAATGCTCAGTACAAGCTGCTTACCCTTTCCTGAGAGTTTGGGATCTGCCCTTGCTCCTATGCCTTTTGAAGGTGCATCTCCTCCCTTCCCATAGGCTGTGGAATGCAAGTCCAGGCAGAATGTGCCCAGCCACTTCAGCAGGTCAGGGACCTGTGCAGCTAAAGACACACAGCATGCTTTTCATTGCATGGAGTCAGCCAATGCAATTAGCAGCTTTACACAGTTGTTTTGGGTTTTTTCTGACTTTGAAACACTGAGAAGTAAAGAATTACCCTGAAATAGGCACATTTTGGAGGCACTGCACCTAAGAAGTGAAAAAATTTGGATTGCACTTATGTTGAAATAGTCATGATAATATTACTTCTAACTGATTTTTCTTAACATCTTCAAATAGTTCTGATTAAATAAATCTTGATGAAATTAATTTTCTTTCCTTCTATCCTCTACCACCTGTAAATGCAGCAAAAGTCAGTCCAGCATTAGGATACTGAACACTGAGTTTTGGCAGCAGAATAAAGGTCCTATTCCACCTCAGACCAACTGGAAGCAAAGCAGTGTTGTTTGGCTATTGCAGTATTTGCCATTCCCAAGGTTAGTTGATGCAGAGCAACATTTATATTTGGATCAGCAAGCAGAGGTGCAGGTTAATGAAAAGAAAAATAAAAATGCACATTTTCTGTACCACTGGTAGACAGCAATCTGAACTGATTTTATCATACAAGTCTATGTAGGAAAAACACTGTGAGTCTATGAACTGGAAAAGAAATGTCAGTATGGGAATAAAAGGAAATCATTAGACCTAGAATCAATACCTGTGGTATCCTACCTGAGACCTGATTTGTGTTATGAAAGTTTTGGTCTTATCTCATGAGCTGCTCTTCTACAGTGGGGAAGACGGAGACAGAAATAATTTTATGAGTTTGAGATATATTGCTGAGATCCAATTTGGACACACCCAACACAAGAAAGAGATCGGCAAACTGGAGCAAATTCAGTTGAGACACACTGAGATGGTTAAAGGCAGGAGCACGTGTCCTTGAGGGGCTGAGGGAGCTGGGCTGGGTCAGTGTGCAGAAGGGATGGAAGCAAGCAGCCCCCAGACAGTGCCCCCGAGGAGGCTATCAAAACTACAAGGAGCCAGGCTCTCCTGTGCCTGGTGGCTAGATGAGAGACTGGGCATAAGCTGAAGGAGGAGTGGTTCAGACACTGGAACCGAATTTCTGGAATTTTCCCCCTGAGGGCAGTGAGGCACTGGAGCAGATGACCTAGAGGCTGTGCAGTCTCCATCCTGGGGGTGGGGCGTGAACCCCAACTGGGCTTGCTCAAAGCCTTCAGCAATCCGTCTGCCCCCAGAGCTGACCCTTCTTTGAGCAGGAGGTTGGGATAAAGACCTCCTGAGTTCCCTTCCAAAGTGAATTTTCCTATGGTCCTGTGATTTATTATATTTTTCCCAAACTATACGTTTGAGAGAGCAGATAAACTCTATTTCACCTAGTGTGTCCAGCAAGTTTCTTCATCTGACTGCTGAAATTTGCTGGTGTGTAATTTATTATGGTTATTTTTATGATTGGGCGCTACTTTCACAAAAACCATTCAGAAGTCATTCCATGTCAAAGCGGACAATCATACACAGTCATTTCAAATGGAAACCATGGGTCATGGTGAGCTGGGCTATTCTCTGATTTTTGCGAAGGTGAAATAAAAATTTAAGTAGTCACCACCAAGAATTTAGTCTCCACATCCAATTAATCTGCACTTCTCTTTTATTGAGTTTAGCTTACTTATCTCTTTGAAAAAGTTTAGTCTAACTTTTTAAAGACTAGTGGACAATTTATGACTAGAAATATGGGCAAGCGCACTAATGCCAAGAAATGCTCCCAAAATATTAAGCCGTTCTGAATAATATTTGAATCCAATTGAAGCTGCTGTTTTCATGTCCCTGAAACAGCAAATCCAGAAATACTTGCAAGCTGTTTTGACATTCTTAAACACACCATTAAGCAACAATAAAAGAGGTTGTCATAGCTGCTCTGTCATAATGGAATGAGTTTGTCTCTCTTCAAACTGGTAGTGGCATTTTGCTAGTCAGAACATCAGGAAAAATGTTAAAATCAGAGCCAGAAAAAAAAATACAAGACAGTATAAACCATCTATTGTTTTATCTTCATTCAAGACTTATTCCTTTTTTCTTTCAATCTTCTAATCTTTCTTTGAAATAAAAAGCAGGGTCATCAAATCTAAACCAACCAAGATTAGTCACATAACTAAAAGAAAATATCTGTAGTTATTATTTCTGTGTCTTGAACAGCTTGTCAAGAGAAAGTTGGTAAAGCAGAGTTTGGTTTCAGTAGTTTGCAAATGAGTTTGCATCCTGTACGTTATCTTCCACTGTTTCTGGGCCCCACCAGAAACACCTCACGTGCATTGGCCTTATACTTTGTGTCCCCCTTATTTTACAGACATATCTAGATATTAAATACTCAGAACTAAAATATAAACATATATCAGAGAGTGATTTTGATTAAATTATTGATGTAATGTTGTATAGCACTGGATTTCTCATTAGAATTGGCTAAAAATGGTAAATTGTAATAAATAAAAAGAACAAGATTATGTCTGATATGAATAAGCAGTGACATGGAAGCAGCTACAAATATACATTCTTAGCATCTTTGGTTACACTTACCTTCAACACCGAGATGTTTATTTCACTGCCATGATTTCTGTTGTCATAATTTGATAACTACAGTGGAATGAAACACTTTCACAGAAGTTGCTGTGCACTGAAGGCAAGACTTTTCTAGAAATAGGTTTCTCAGGAAAACAACATCTGCTACTCATAATATCCATGAACACCTGTTAGTACAGCTGTTAGAGATGTCTGGCAGACAGGGCAGAAAAGGGTACAAGATTTATGTTTCAGTTATATCACAAGACAGGTTTTAATACATTATATATAAAATAAGTGAGAAAATCCTAGCATAGAGATCAATTTGAGGTATTAGGCTTTTCAAGTTCTTAGTTATGTATAGTATATAACCTATGCATTCTCAGAGTTGTACAAACACAGACAAAATTATCCTGTCTTGATCCTTCCAGCTTGTGGATGGATCATAGAAAGCAGTGAGCAGAAACATCCTTTGAATTCAATTAGCCTATTGATGTGATGAGAATAAATATGCCCTCAAATGGGCATTGGCTCTGTCATCTATCACAGTACAGAGAATAGACAAGCCTAGCATGAAATTCTTCAAAAGAACACACTCCCTTTGCTTTCATCCAACAGTGAATAAGATCTACAGCATTTACAGCATTGAAGATGAAATTATTCAACAGGCAGAACTTTGGCCAAAACTAGGGAGACAAGCAGGGACTGCAAAAGTTGAGAGCATGGATCTGAGCTCTGAAGGAGAGGCAGTGATAGTGATTGCAGGTGTGACAGCTGGAGGCTTACTACTGGAGGTAGTGTCATGCCCTCTTGAGAAATATCAGCAAGTACAATATCTAATAATTTCATCTTATGTTTCCAAGTATCTCTGCCACAGAGCCCATTTGTGGACAAATATCTTGCTTACACCTCAGTCCCAAGAAAAAATATCTCTCTCTAGTCCCTTTCTTTTCCTGGACTCTCTCTACAGTGACATTGCAGATCCTCTCTGCTTTAGTCTTTGGGCATTAAAGGTATTAAAAAATTTGCAACAACCTAATATCTGTCCTCGTTCGTTTTCCCTGTATTTCCCCACTTTATTTTCTATTTTATTTCTGCAGTTAACCTGCCACAACTTTTTAAGAATTTATTGCAGCAAATGAGAAATTCTTCCTCTTGTTACAACTCCTAAAATATGATCAAGCTGTAAGGCAGTGTCTGTCTGAGCACAAGAATAAAAAGACTGAGGACACAAATGCCTATTATAACTTGTTTCTAAACACCACCACTGACTGCAATTTCACAGTTTACTCAGGCAATCTGCCCCAATGCTTCACAATCATTCCTGTTAAAAAGTTTATACCAATGTCAAGCCAGGACCTTTCATGCTGTGATTTAGGCTGATCATTTCTTGCCCTATTCACTAGATATTCTATCCTACTCTCTGGAACCAACTCTTACATACTTGAAAGACTGTTAACATACCTCCACACTCAGCCTTGTCTGTCTTCAGTCAAAGAATCATAAGTAAGTTATCCTATCCTCATACATCTTTGTTTGTAACCCTATGATAAATTCTTGATGCTTTGAATGTCCTCCAGTTATCTATACATTCCTTCAAAGGCAGTGCCCAACACCAGACACTTTATGTCCCTTTGAACAGAGTACCTGGATTATTGTATTTTGGAGGCCACATCCTTATTTGTACATCTCAGCTGTGGTTTGCCTTCTTCCAACGTTGTGAAAGTTTTGGGTCATGTTCATTTTGAATCTCTATTCTTTTTTTTTGTTTTTTTTTTAAGATCAACCACCTATCCAGCTGTTCCTATCCTGCATCCAGGCAACTGGTTGTTCCTGGTGCTGATCTGCACTGATTCCATTGAATTTCAAACCATCATTTTGATGATTTCTCCAATTTTTCACTCTTTGAATCTTTACCTCCAGCATTCCTGAAGTCTCTTCCAGCTGCTTATCTGTGCAAGCTTAATATTACAGTTCTCTGCTCCACCACTCAAGTAATTTAACCCAGTATTGAAGATTTCACTCAACATATTGATACCTTCTCTTTGGCTTCCAGCTCTATTCTGTATGTGGGCATAGCAGTTTCAGCAAGATTACATCTTCCAAGCTTGCCATTAATACAATTCAAATTGTCTCATAGTTAACCTATGTTATCTTTTGCTTCACTCATCTAGAATAACTTTTTCATTGTATAAGGAAATTTGATGAGCTTGGTATGAAGCTTCCTTGAAAAAACATATTGCTCATCCTCTTGCTATCTTCCAAATGCCTACAGATGGTTTCTTTAAATATCTATTTGTTCTATAACACTTTAGCTTAACTAGAACTTCACAGCTCTTTATTTCCCAGGGTAAGTCCTGTATTTGCTGTTTTCATATATCCAATATTAAATTTTAATCACCACAAATTTTCAAAGATAACTGCTATTTTTTTCTGATCTCTCTTCAGCAAGTTCTTTAGGCACCTTCAGGCACCTTTTAGCAAGTTCTTTAGGCAATCTGAACCTTTGTCAAGTTCAGATTATTTGAAACACCCTAAACTAACCTAAGGGTTCTCTAATTTGTTTTACATTTGTTCTAGAATGAAGCCTTACCCAGTATTGGATTAGTTACTGATTAGTTACTTTTAAATTATTATGGATCCAGAAAATACTTGAATCTTCTGGGTAATATCTTTTTCTAGTTCTCCTCTCCAAGGAACAGCAAACAGGAAATGCCATTGTGCTTCCTGTTAGTATTAGTGTATACATATCTAAATTAATATTAATGTATAATACAATACTAATAATATTAACTTATTATAAATCAAATGTCGGCTAGTTACTCTGCTGTCCCTAGCCAAGCACTTTGGCTAGAGCTATTGATTTCCAATTAATTTTAGCCAATCCAATTTATATCTAATTTCCAACGTGTTTCCTTCTAGAGTTAAATACCAGTGAAAAGCTAAATACATAACCAGAACTTCTTTAAACTTTTTATCCTTTGGCCATTCTTGGATGAGTTTGTGCTTGTTCCTTTAGAGCATTTTCTTTCAAGACTTCCTGTATATTCCGAAGTCCCTTTACCCTGGGTTATATATTTATGAAATCTTATGAATCTTATTGATTCCTGCTCTCAGGAAACCTCTCCTTTTCCAAAGAACAAGGAAGTTACTAGCTCCTTGCCACACTTCATGCCTTTCTATTTCACATTCATAACCAGTTTCTCCCCTTTTAATTAGATCAAAACCAGAACAGCATCTCCTACGGATGACTAAAATCCCTTCTGTCATGAGAACCTACTTTTTAAACAGTTGGTAACTCTGGATATCATTCCACTCTTTTCTATAGGACTGTTAGAGGGAAGGTCTAGTCTAGTTATCTAAACACTCCACATGTATGTACTAAAATGTCAGACCTTTTTTATGGTCTTATTTTAAAGGTTTCCATAAAAACACTATAATGTAGTTCTTCAGGCCTGAGAAAGGATTTTATATCTGCAGTGTCTGACTTTCAGAGGCCTTTTAAATATTTTGGTGATGGGAATCATCATTACAGATTGGAAATCTGTTGAAAAGATACCTTAGAGACTTTTGGCTTTACTTTGCATTCTTACAGAAAGAAATCATTCAGAAGGAAAAAAAAAAAAAGGAACTTTACTGTCCTGCTGAGAGTCACTTTACCTATTTTTCCCCCTGACCAGGCATCCTATTGGAAAAGCATTGCAATGGATATCTGGACTCCAACGACATCTTGAGCAGCAAATGGATTTTGACATGTTCTTGTCAAAGTCTTTTTTTTTCTTTTGCCATCTTCAGATAATATCACAATAGAATGGGTCCCTTGTTTGGAACAACTGGACACCAAAAGGTCTATGAGGGGCTTTCTCATTGAATTGAGGTCATTCTGCTAGGGAAAATAAGGAGCTGGTGCTAGGTTCACATGGAAAATTCAACAGACTGAAATGTGGAATGATCCAGAGATCAACTCCTTGAAGCTCCAGAGCTATCTTGGGGAGGTCTGTGCAGCCCTATAAACTGTGGTGTGATACATCTCTGTACCACCCATCACCTCTACAGGCAAAAGAACAACTCCATTTATTTCTTACCTAAAGTTGCTGCATAACTTCTCTCTAAACCACAAGCAACCATTTTTTGTCTTTATGTTCCGCCTAATTTGCTATTTAATATTACCCTGGGACATCTGCCAGCATTAGCCCTCACTCCTTTCCTCTCCCTGATACCAGACTTATTTTTCCCTAGAGCAAAAGCCCTTAAAATTTTGGGAGGCCACCAACTTGGACTCAGTATTGTATAATGACTAAGCTGAAAAGCAACACAGAGCAGCATCTTTTCTGTGTTCAGAAGACTCAACGTAAGAGTTGAGAAACTTCCAGTTTCCTGGGCCATGCTATGGGACTACCCTCAGGAGGAATAATACTGTCCACACGTTTTATAACTTTTATCTGTAAGATCTTAATTACTTTATATTGGTGAGTACCATCATTAGTATGAGCGTTGGAGGACCTCAGGGTGCCAAGATTTGAGGTGAGTGGCTTAAAAGGAATTCTGGAAAAGTCAAGATTTTCCCCTTGCTCATGTGCCTCCTACCCGCTGTCATTTAATACTCTAGAGAACAAGCCTGCCCCAAATCTGCTGATTTTGATGGAATTTTTTTCTATTAACATCACTGGGTGTTGGATTAGACTCAGAGTGAGCGTGGAGACAGGACCGCCATGAAGCAGAAAAAGCAGAAAGTCAAAGAATTTGGGATTGCCTTATTTTTGAATGAAATATGAAGTGAAAATATGAGAGAACAAAACATGAAGAGATGTCCTGAAGTTAATCAAAGAATTACCAAATGACTGAATTCTGATAAGTAAAAAACTAATGAAGAGATTTATAGTCTTAATTAATTTAACTTACTTACTTAATATGTTTACATAGTATGAACTATACTCTCCATGGTTGCTGGGGGGAGAGACTGATTTTCCCCTGATCAGTGGATGAGCTGGGTTTGCCATCTGTCAGATAAGAATGAGCCTCAAAGCCCAATCCAGTCATTATTTGTAAATGTTTTGGGATGTTTTTGTTTTAATTCTATGACCTTCTTTTGGAAAATGGTTTGAGTTTCACAAAATATGTAGATCTCTGTTTTGCTGACTTTTATATGGAAAACTCAGACAGCTGCATCCCAATATTTGGCATCGCCATCTCTTTCCCTCATCTACACTTCAGTGGTTTGGCTCACACAGAAGCAAGTCAGCCAGGGATATACTCGATGGAGCCATGAGCTGGAGTTAGTTTTCATGCTGACTCCAGGAAAGGATTTCCCAATTGCACCCATAAGCAAAACAAGATGAACCAGGTCAATTATCCTTGCTATCCTTCTTTTTGTCCTCCCTTATTTTTAATCTCCTTTTTCTTACTTTTCTCCTCCTCCTTTCTCTAGGCTTAAGTATCTAATTGTTTTGTTTCTAAAACAGCTTATCTCACTCCCTAATGCAGAGATGTCCTTGTTAATGTGGGTGACCAAGATCTTAAGCTTCACAGGTCAGGGTGATTCTGGATGTATTGGATGAGGCATTCACACTGAAACTGGGAACAGGACCAGTACTGACTTCACTGGGAGCAGCGTTAAATCCTCAGGACAGCTATAGAGGATTTCCATATCTAAAATTTTCCCATGGCTTTGAAATTTACAGTGAGATCTGGATAACCAAAATGTTCATAGTAAGATATAATGATACTTTATCCATTTCCCCCCCCAGGAACTACTTGAATAGAAGTACTCTCAGAAAAATGTCTATCTGGGTAAAGTTAAAATCCAAAAAGAACAAAGAACAAAACAGTTGTGAAAAATCTTGGTTGAGAAACCTGCAACCTGAGCACCTTAAAACCACTGCTCTTTAAAGCAAAATGTTCTGGGTTTTGGAAATCATATGGGAAAAAGTAGAAATTAATATCATTAAAAAGTAAAATATTTTCCCCAATCACTGCATGTTACTGAAGCAATTTCAAACATGATTATTTATATTTTTGCTATTGGAACTGTTAAAAACTGGCAGTTGTTGTAAAATGGAGTACTTTAAAGCTAGTTCAATTTAAAGTCATAGAATAATATCATAGAATCATAGAATGGTTTGCGTTGGAAGCGACCTTATAGATCATCTAGTTCCAACCCTACAGCTTCATCAAGGTCCTTCTACTTGAAATGGAGGATCTTTAATTTCACAGGAAGAATTTCTCTTATATGAAATCAAGCATTGGTATTTTAAAAAGCTATCAAAATATTCAAGCCATCACATACTTGGTGTGAGAAAAAAAATCATATTTTTGCTTGGAGAAGAAAACCAAACCACAATGTTTTGGGGCTCTACTCAATGCTGAATCAAAACTGAGCTGAGAGAATAGAACCAAGATACCAATCCTGTAACTGCATAACATTATAATATAAAAATTCCTTGAATAAAAAAAATATTTATGGGAAATCTTGTCTCCTGTTCGTGGGACTCCTAGGCAGCTGGGCAGCCAGGGCACTATCCCCTCTGGGGCAATGAAAATACTCAGGTGGATCTAGTTTTGGATCACTGTGTATGTTTAAAGAAAGCCACACAACACTGTTATCTTAACCCATCCTTCTAGATTTGGGGTGATGGAGGCAGGTTACCAATGTTTCTGTCCTAAAAGCTAGCCCAAATTTACCACTCCAGGCCTTGCCTTTCATCATATTATAACAAAGCCAAGCAAAATGAGATGTAATTCTTTTTTTTTTAATGGCATTTAAATGCAGAAAAATCACCTAAAGTACAAGAGATATAAAAGTACACACTGAAGTAGAATTGTGACACCTATCTCTGTGTAAGGAGGGCTTTTATTCAATAAGTTGTATGAGCCTTACATGCAAACATGTTGAATAGAACAATTTAGGAATGCCTCACCAAATATATTTAGCATTATAGTAGATACTATAACTTCTGCTTTCATCTTCCACTATTATGATTAAATAAGCATCTTAATTTTATTTAGGTCAAAGCTGTCAAGATCAGGGATTGTGTCTTTTTCTATATCTGTATTGTGCCTACCACATAGTATTCTAGGAATTTACAATATTATCTATTAGAAAAATATAATGTAATTTTTAATTAATAACTATAATATGCACCATATCAGTAAATTACTTCTGCCAAGCACTAAGTTTTAAAATTGGCTTTATTGAACTTGCTAAGATGCCAGTATTAGCCTTCAGTTTTGTCATGACTATTTTTGGAGATAAGGTTGGAATGCCATAGCAACTGATTTAAAAGTTGCGTTTTTAATATAATATATGTCTCTTTTTCTGCCTGTATTTCTGTAGCTTCTCTTTTCCTTTCTCCTCGTTTGTCACTGACCTCTTTTCCTTTCTGTTTCCAGTTTAGAAATTTTTTCCTCTCCTGTTGGCAAGGGGAACAAACTTGTGGCCTGGAGACTTTCAAACATACTTCTGTAGCCATGGATTTCACATACCTAGCCTGCTGTCTGAGCAGCATTTCAACTGAAAAGCTATGCTGAAGGAAATAATTCTGGAAATTTTTATGAACTAAAAGAACTTTACAGCCATTTCTAATTGCCTGGAACTGGTACTGAAGAATGAATGGGTGTAAGTAGACAGGACATACCTACAGCCTTTGCCAGTCTTGTTAACACCTGTATGAGCCACTGCAGAGATTAAAGAGCAGAGCAAACAGACAAAAAAATTTATTAAAGCACAGCTCTCCTTTGCTTTGCTATCCTCCCTTCTTCTCTCCATGTTTTTTTCAGACTGTCGACCAGAGGGAAAGAAGGTGCTTTCCCTTTCATTAAATGAGCATGTGAATGGCTGTGTTCATAGCATGTGGTGCTACACTACAGTAGCACCTAGTAGTAGTAGCTACACTTGCTCCACATAGTATTATCCATTAGTGGATTCCACACTTCTCTAAAAGAAATCTACATTCAGGTGGATGGCTACATCTGAATTAATATTTGATTGTGGCAGTGAGATGGTACAGGAAACAGTCCCTGACAAGCTAATTTGATATATAGGATATGATTTTCCATTGCTAGATCTTGTGACACCATCTACACTTTAAAGTCCCTAATTTCTTCCAAAAGCTGACACAGGATGTGCAATACAGTTCTTGGCATGGATCTAAGATCTTCAACGCAATCTTGCCTGTTACAGATGTTATGAAGTCATCAAATTACTGTCTAATACTTATTTGGAATTTCCTCCTGTTTCTTTTTTCTTTGGTGGTTTGGTGGTTTTTTGGCTTTCATTCCAGATTGCATGATAACTAGGCACTAAATAGCCAGTCACTGAAATTCACAGACTCCAGTTCTGCAGTTTTTGAAGTGTTGTTCAAATATCACCATAAGAGTTATAGATTTTTGTATTTTGCGGGACTAGTGAAGAGACCTTTATAATGTGACAGGAAGATACAATTATGCTGCAAATGCCCATGAATACAAATGTATATGAATACTATTGCAGGATGCTCCAGAAGCAGGAGGCAATGTGAATGTAAGTAATGAAGTCATTCATTCCACTATCAGGAATGCTTTTCAATCTACTTCCTCAGCTGTGGGGACTCTCAGAACATAATGGCTGGTAACACTTCTAGCAGATTACAAAATTTACCCTCTATGTGAAGCAATGATCTAGAAAATTTAACATTCATATTTGCTTAATATTTGCTTTAATTTATAGCTTCCTGCCAACAAGCTCATTAAACAAAAGGGATGATGCTTGATTTCAAAAGTATCTTACTCCATGTGTCTCTGCAAAAGTATTGAGATCGTAGTGTTCTAAACCAGTTGGTTTTTTGTGTCTAGCACTTAGTCTGTTAGGATATTGATTTCTTTCAGGGCTAGAAGTAGCCAGATTTTCACAAGATGCAGCATTATGCACCAGATTAGGTGGCTACCAGCTCTCCAGTCCTTTCAACTTGGTAAATTCCCTCCACTGCTCTCTCCAGCATTGTCAGAACCAGCAATTTGAAGTTGTCCTGGAACTTCTTGTCACACCACCTCTACAGCTGAACTAATAAAACAACCAGCTGGGTTGAATTTTTCCCTGGTATCAATGCCATCCTCTTTGCAACTGCTCCCCAGCTGAACAAGCTGTAATGGTACATGGTACATACTACCAGGCTGAGCCCTACTCAGGTGTGGAGCTTCCCTTTCCTATAGGGCAGGACCACTTCTATTCCAGGACATCCTGCATCTCTCTCAAATCTTTTTTTTGAAGAGGAGACTAAAAAGTCATCACAAATTTTACCCGCAAACTTCTCTATGTTCTGTGCATTCCTGGTAATGTTCACAGAGCAAGAGACTGCCATGCTAACATCAGTGAATATTTGCAGAGTTTATTTCCAGTTTATCATATGTATCATATCTATCATATGAGTCTCAAGGAGAAAACTTTTGGAAAAAAAAAAAAGGTTATTAGAATTCATATCCAGCTTCCATTTCCACAAAGGAGAAAACAGAGGGAGTCTGTCCTGGAAGCCTTTTAGAGGGACAAAAAAGGAACATGGGAAAAGGGAATTAACTGTGTTAAAGAACTCTCCATAAACAAGCCCCCGACTTTGATTTAGAAAAAATAGTATGGTTATCTGGATAGACTTTTTCTGCTCAATGGATTTCAGTAGGGAAACCTGGATAGAATTTAGAGAAACACAGAAAAAAGCCTGAACAGATTGTTTACAAGAAATATTGAAAGTATTAAATTATTTGAGCTTGGCTAAACAATGACTCAATAACATTTTCAGTTCACAAGTATTTTTAAACTTTATTTTTAAATGCTGTTTTTACAATGAGGCAGCTTATAAGTGAAGCTAATATGTGGACCACTCCTTTTAGTACAGTATCTCCTTGGCAACCAGACCAGAAAAAACAGAAAAAGAGATTAGATGGCCAGTCATTCCTTCCATCTCTCATGTCTTCGATTTCTTTGCTGGATGGCTGATAAAGTGCTCGGACTCTGTGACTCCTCTGAGTTGGTGAAGCCCAATTCAGTATGTTTCCTTTGGCAAGACTCAGTGCATGCAGTTAGATGGTAAGCTGTGCTGGTATCACATGGCTGTCTAAAGGAGAAAAAAATCTATTTGGAATGCCAGCAATAAAGGCTTGGCTATCACAGGACCAAAATTTCAGTGTTTCCCTATGAGTATTTTTAAGCCCTAACTTATAGAAACATCGAAGAGACTTTGGGAAGATCAGGCAGTTGGTTCAGGAACTAGGGATGTCAATGGTTCCCTGGAAGGGCACCTAGCTTGCCAGCCCAAAATGTGTTACTATCAAGCAATGCAGGATCTCAGAACAGATGATAAAGAAAATGTTGATTTATTACTGACTGAGATAAACGATAGATGCTCAAAATCATGTATCTGAACTGAAATGTATGGTCTTCAAAATTATTCTATGTAGAAGAAGGAACACCTCCTGCCAGGCATGTCCCTCTTTGTGTGAACTCAGTGTTGCTGCCCTGCCCTTCTCAGTCTGGGACAGGATGGCTGTCATGCACTCTCAAGATACCTTGCATTGTGCAGCTGCCTCTGTAGGGAATGTATTGCTCTTAAACTTCTCTGTCCTTTCTGACAAGTCATTTGCTCTATGAGAAAAAACTAGTTTTAACCTTAAACCCCTTAAATTATAAGAATTACTTCTGAAACTGCCTCTACACCTGCAGCACAAAGCAACAATAAAGACTATAAAAGAGCTCAAGCTGAGAGGGTTCAATTTAATTGTACCTCATTTGTGTTCCTTGCATTCTGAGAAGTTTACGGTTTCTAATTCAGAGCTCTCCTAATTCAAAACCTGCTGGAGCTGCTCATTCCCAGGACAAGTTCTTTCTTAATAAGTTATGACGAAAAAAGAATATGACAAAAGCATATTGGAAAATGAAATGAAAACTATAAAATATGTTTTCAGTACTTATGGCCAGGTTATTCAGCACTTGGCAGAGACCAAGAAGGATATGGGAAATAAGCACAAAGAACAGCCCTAAATCATATCATTTGGTAGCAACACTTACTTGTAAATGTCTGGAACTCTCAATTAGCTGAATTAGGATCTCATTATCCATAGCACTTTCTGTCACGCATGCTCTGAAAAAATGGCTATTCTTTAGAGAAGGAAAAAAAGATGGGGAACCTCACTTGGCTGAACTAGTTTTATGATTACAGAACACCCATTTTACCATCACTAGGTTCTTCAGATTTCCAGCATTTTCTTCCTGCCCGCACTCACACCTGTATTCTTATCCTCAAAAGCAATCTGAGAGGCAACTCTTTAACAGCTCTTTCATCCAGGGAACCCCACATGGTCCACAGGTGTCTCTTACTGAGATACATGTCCATGTATCTCTTACTGAAACTCTTGGAATAGAAATTAGGTGACATCCCTCAAGGACCTTGGTGGCCCTCTGCACCAAATGAGTTTCACTCAGCGAATAAAGAAAGGAAAAATTCCCCAATTCTGTTTATCCATTATCATCTCATGCAGCAAAATGGACCCAGCGTAGATTTTCAGTAATGTTAATCTGGTCATTTCAGACAAAAAGCATAATTATCTATTTAGGGTTAATAAATTTAAAAATCAAATTAAATAAGCAAATAATAACGATCTTATGTCTTTTGAGAGCAAATATTAATGACCTTTTTTTGGCACGAGTCTCATCCCTTTGGTTCCCAACATAGAAATTGGCACTACGGAAAGTGAGTACATATTCCTGAATATACATGCCTACTGTCATCCTGAAAGGGAGCAAAGGCTTCACAGCAAAGATGCTGGCACGCCACACCTGCCCTCAGGTTCCTTATTTAAAAATGTTATTTTGATGGGCTGTAGCATAGCCCTTATGCTGCTTCAAGCACTTTGTTCAGTCATCCCACCCTCACCCAAATTATAATGGTTTATGGCCATAAGGATACAGAGAATTCCAGGGAGATAAAAATCCAAACCTAATTAGTGTATAGAAAGTATTTGCACTAAAGAATGACAGCCCTAAGCAGTGTGGACATGAGCCATTCCTACCCTACTCTTTGTGCTATCTTTAACAGGATGCATACCATGTTTGTTCTTCTTGCTCTCTTCTAAAAATCTCGGTCTGAATGAAATCACAGCAAATACTTACACCTGCACCCTTTTGACTAAAAAGGGAGAATTGTCTTGGCACACACCATAGCATTTTGACATTTGAACCAATTATAAATGAGCAAATAATAATGTCATTCTTAATAAACCTACATTTCCTCATATATTCCCCAAAATAACAAAGCTATATGTAATAACATGTAGATAACATGTAAGTATTCCCAGCCGGCTCTGTAGCTGAAATAGGTCTGGGGGAAAGAAACTGATTGAACTTTTTTGGTGGAACAGACAGATGAGAACAAACTGGACCTTGTGAATTTCTTCTGAGCACATAGAATTGTCTGACTCAAAGATAATGGTACACCCCATCCCCACATAATAAACTCTGACATTTTCTAAATGATGTTTCAGTTTTAAATGCAATGATATTTCATTTCAAAGTTTTCTTCAATTGTGTGTAAAAACATGTAGCAATCTTCTCATCTTTTCTTAATAGCTCAATAAAACAGTTCATTAACACTGACATCAGAAGTAATGTCACCAACATCTGAGCCTCATATTTGTAGTGCAGGTATGATTTTCAAGAATAATCACACTATTCATCAATATTAAAACCCTAAATATTGAGGATGAAATCAAATGCCCAGCTAAATGCTGGTTTCTGGATTACCTCTTTTTGTAGAATGTACAGAAGTCAAGGAGACAGAAAGCTAAAAATTTAGAAGTCAAACAGCAACTTTATAACTCCACAATGCTTACAAACTAGTTATATAAACAGAAAAAATGTAGGAGAGTTCATTTGAACCTTGGACAGATATCTTCTGAACAACAATGGCTGTGGTACATACCTCAAAGCATGTTGTTGTCATGGAGGGTTGCTTTGAATGGTTCAGGCTAGATGAGGATAACCATCAGGATAACCCTAAATATTAGTTTAGGTACCCAGTCATCCCCGCAGGCAACACAATTCACACTTCAGAAATCTTTTTCCAGATTTAGCTACAGTAATTTCATTTGTGGCTGAAGAACCTCTTATGCCATTACCATATGTTGAGGGAGGAACCAGGGCAATCCGTTACCAAGTCTGTTGGCTTGCTATTGTGATATGTCAATATGTATGGAAAGCTGATAATATCACTGATTATCTGAATTTACTGAGGTGTTTATATAACTTTTGTTTGTTCCATATTTAGGTCATGCTCAATATTAATAGCCCCAAAAGATGTTAGGAATTTGCAGCTGTCATCTAGGCTGAGAAGGGATAGCTAAAAATGAAAAACTGCAATATTTTCAAGAAAAATATTGCATTTTGAGGTAGACTACAAGAGAGGGTGTTAATTTATGAGACAGTGCAGGACAAGTGATGAATCATCCACCATCATATTTGTATCAGTAGAAAATGGTGGGACAAAAAAATCAGGAAGAGAATGAGAAAGATGTGGTATTTATGAGAATTTTACTCACTAAAAATTGCATCACTTGCCATACAAAAGGAATGGAAGATAATTTTATAGGGCTGCTTGTTGTGAAGCAGTGACTTTCATAGGAGGCTGGACGGGAAGCTGGCTTTAAACAGAGGGATATTACTATGAATGCTTGAATTTTTGCAATGGTTTGTCATACCTTGACACATACCTTGACACCTTTAGATAGGAATAGGATCAACAACTAGAAACACTGTAAGAGTTGAGTCAGTTTTATTTGTAACCTCTGTTTCCAGTCTTTTAGATAAAGCTTCCTTTGCCATTTTGGTGGTGCAGGAAACTTCTTTATGTATTGGGAGGGATTACTCTTTGCAACAGCTACAGCCAAAGTGGCAACCCAAATATTAACTCACTTCAGTACAGTTCTTTAAAAAAAGCAAACCCAGAGAAACTAAAATATTTATTTGTACTTACTAATTTTGTATCATGAATAAATGCTATTCATTGCCAGCTGAGCCAGCATAAAACCCCTCCACCTGATCATTATTTTATTCTGTGAGAAGTAACAAAGGCTACTTTCATATGATAAGAACAGTATGGCACTCTTTAAAAAGTTGTAAAACAAGTACAAACAAAAATGTTCACAGTTAGGAAAATGAACCAACATCCAAGAACTGGTGGTTCAATGGACTCCAAATTATGCTTGGAGGAACTAAAATGTCCAGGAAAGGATATTTGGTCTTATTGTACTAAAATGTAGCATAATCATATTTTCATAAATGGTATTTTATAAACAAGTAGGGCTTTAATAAATTTATTAAATGCAAGTAAAACAGAGGTGGGTTTTTTTTCAAATTAAGTATGTTGGCAAATATTTTTTTCATTTCTTTGATTCTTTCTGCAGTTTTATGTGGTGAAACCTTTTTTATACACCAGAAGATATTTAAGAATGGTGTGAAGGAATCTCATTGAAAGGTAAGGAAACTTTCAGTGGCTGTGAATGATTATCACCACTGAAAACCTCAGCAGATTCACATACAGAGGGATGGGCAAAAACAAGTCTTGTATGTGCCCTCTGGCTGACAGCCCTGCTTTTGGGAAAACTACAGGAACAGCCTTACTTCTTTTAAGCAAATCTTCATGCCTGGCCAAGAGCATTGGTTATTCTGTTCACAAGCAAGGTACTATAAAAGTGGTGGCTTTGCACTGAACTGCCTAAATCAGAGATAAGAGGAAAAGAAGCAAGAAAAAAAAAAAAGAAAAAAAAAGGAGATAAGGGAGGCAAAATGACCTGGCAGGCAGTGGATGACTGAAATAACCTCAAACCCATGCCCAAGCTGCTAATAAGGTTTGAACAACCAATGTTCCCCTTGGCTGGTCCTGCTGTATGTGAGTGAGAAAATGAAGGGCCAATGCATGTCCAGAGATAATGTATTCATGCACGAGTGAAGTCTGCTTTCCCTAGAATGCCAGGCTTTTCCAGAAACCCTGCGGTTGCCACTCACCATCAAAAAAGGAACAGTGACTGTTGTCCAAAACAAAACTTGTATCTTGCCATTTCTGTTTTTGTGCTGACTTTTGCCTTGGCAAGAGTTACAGCAGCCTTGTAAATTCATGAGTACCACTTGTGTCATGTCTTAAACGTAAAAGGCATCTTGTTTTCACTAGTCTGCTTACAAGTTTTGTTTATTTTTCAAATATTTTCTCTTTAACAAGCCATAACAGAATCCAGTGCATATTATCTGCCTCAGACAACCGAAGATAAAGAATATTTGTATCCTAGCAAGACCCAAGAAGGCCTGCTTGGGCAGAAAGCAATTCCTGACAAGTAAAACCCGTTAACAGATTTAGTCTCCCTTACGCTTGGCCTAAATCTTAACTGCACAGAGCACTGGAGTTACTTCTACAAAGCATTCCTGAGGCCTGGCATGTCGACTCTGCATCCTCTGCGGTTGAACACACCATGTGAGCACTGAGGAGTCTGTCACTGCTCCAACACACCGTGTTGCACAGAGCAGGGAGGGCTCCCTATGCAACTTCTGTTTCCCATCAGCCGATACACCTGCACCCCTCTGGTAATGAAAGTGCCCATGACTTGAAACTGAAGAGTTCACTGAGGAGCACTCATCACCCCCACAGCCCCGATCTTCACGGGCTTCATTCCTGCCTCTGTAATGCCTGCCAAGCCCCAAACGCCTCACTCCAGGGCCAGAAGCAGAGTGTCACCATCGGCCACCAGCCCCAAGAGGTGTTTGGGTAGCTGGTCTCCAACGCCAAGCACTGCCCAGCCACACTGGCAGTGCCAGAGGCCTTGGTGTAGCCGCTTGGACAGCACTGTGCTGCCCCACCGTGTGTGACTGCAGCACCGCTCTTGTGGGGATGGATGGATGGATGGACTGATGCCTGCGAGCAGACGAGGCAGGAGACGGGGCAGGAGACGGGCCATAGGAATGGGCTGAGGGCGGCAGCCCCGTCCGGGGGAGCCCCTCGACTTCAAGCACCGGGCCGACTCGGCCCCCGGGCAGTGACCAGCTCTGCCCTCGGAGCGCTGGTCCCCGCTCCATGTACCGCCCTCGGGCAGAGGGATCCCGCCGGGCAGGGCAGGGGCAGCGGCTCGGTGCTGCCGGGGCAGCGCCCGGCCTGGCTCCAGCTCCCCCGCTCCACCTCCCCGCCTCCGGCCCTCTGCCCGCCGTGCGGGGGTGGCGGCGGAGGGGGGTCCCCGATCGCCTCTATATAAGCGGCTGCAATGGCTCTGCCGCCAGAGCCGATTGCGCGGCGGGCGGGACCATGGCGACAGGCGGCGGGCAAGACCTGCCCGCCCTGCTGCTGCTCCTCCTCCTCGTCCTCCGGCCGTGCGAGGCAAGTGCGGGGCGCCCAGCGGGGCCGGCGGCCGGGGGCAGCCGGCGGGCGGTGCGGCCCCGTGACCCGGCCCCCGGGGCCGCCGTGTCCCCGCAGGAGAGCGGGCCGGAGCCGGCGTGTCCCCGGCCGTGCGGGGAGCACTGCCCGGCCGAGCCGCCGCGCTGCGCCCCCGGCGTGCCCGCGGTGCTGGACGGCTGCTCCTGCTGCCTGGTGTGCGCCCGGCAGCGCGGCGAGCGCTGCTCCGCGCTGCTGCCCTGCGACGAGAGCAGCGGCCTCTACTGCGACCGCGGTCCCGAGGACGGTGGCACCGTCGGCATCTGCATGGGTAGGTGGCGGCGAGGGGTGCCCCTCGGGGGCGGCGAGGGGTGTCCCTCGGGGGCGGCGGGCAGACCCTGCCCGGGGCCGGGCCTGCCGCGGAGTCCGCTGCGGGTGTCGCTGTAGCGCTGCTCTCCCCTCTTCCCTCCGGCAAAGCGGCCGCACTACGGCGGGCCGGGGCTCTCCCTGGTGCTGCGGGAGGGGCCAGTGCGGCCGCCGAGGGGCTGGGAGGGTCGGGGGCCGTCCGAATGCCCACTGTATCAGCGAAATGCCTTCCCTTTTCCCACTAGTGCTGGAGGGAGACAACTGCGTGTTTGACGGGATGATTTATCGCAACGGGGAGACGTTCCAACCCAGCTGCAAGTACCAGTGCACTTGCCGCGATGGACAGATCGGCTGCCTGCCCCGCTGCAACCTGGACCTGCTGCTCCCCGGGCCCGACTGCCCCTTCCCCAGAAAAATCGAAGTCCCTGGAGAGTGCTGTGAGAAGTGGATCTGCGACCCTGATGATGAAGTGATTTTGGGAGGTTTTGCTATGGCTGGTGAGGAAATTAAAACTATCACAGTCATTGGGAGGAGGAGGGGATATATACTGGAAATATCCATGGGGTTGCCAAATCTAAGACACCTTGGTTTGCAAGTCTGTTTTTTTCTGATCTTTTTTTCTCATCTGAAGTGACTAGTAGGTATACCAGTGGTAATGAATAAAGGCAGAGCCCAACACGTAAAAGAAGAGATTCAGAAGGTGAATGTGCACAGCAGTTTTAAAAGTTAGCTAACTTAAATTACTTCCCAATTCTTAAATTTCTGTTTATCTGGTGCACAGTAGTTCTCTGAGCAGAATAAAACAGGGGCAAGCCGCTAATCCTCCAAACATTCCCACACTAAAAAAAAAAAAAAATCAAAGCTTCAATCTTGCTAGTTGCTCTGCAGGAATATGTTACATCATAAATACTATTATAACGTCTTAGTCTACAAGAGACTTTTTTCCCCTAAATTCTGCAGCTCTTACAAGTGGTCAGCATGGTTGCTAAAATACCAACAAATTCCCGCTTGTCTGTGCTACAGCTCTCATCATTATTGCTGGCATTAAAAACATTACAGAGTACTTGGAGAAGCAGTGGATATAAGCACAGTGAGTGCATCTGTAAAAAATCCCGACCCATTCCAAAATGCAGAACTCATAAAGTGCTTTTGTAATTGAAAAACCCTAGACAATATCTTCCCCCTGTTTTCTTACGGGGTTATGTCTCCATCCCCTTTAAATTAGACTATTGGTTCAACATGAATTTTCATAAGCTACTTTTACTGAGAATAGAGGGTACTGCATTTTCTTCCAGTCACTGCTCTTTGTAATCTTAAGCAGTTAGTTATGCTGAAACTTGGCTAATTCATTTAAAAAACAAGTGAGGAAGGATCCAGAGAGAAAAGTTCTAATAACTTTTCAATGTGCTATGAAGCATAAGTTGTAAGGCACATAAGGTATAAACAAAAAGTTTGACACCTTTCTGCTACCTTTCCTTTTCTTTGATTTGTCTGACAGTGACAGGCTAATCTGTAAAATTCCTACAGATGAATTATCTGCATTCTTTTTAGCAATCGCCATCCCTCTTGGGAGGCCACCTTTTTGGATCTTTACCATGCAAAAGGCAGAAGGGCCATTGTAGAGGAACTTAACAGCAAGAACTGTGACCGATGGCTCAGTTATGTTGCCTCTTCCTCTTTGCTCCTGTGCTAATCAATGAGCCAAACTGTCCAGTTAACAATATTTGCATAGTACAGCTTAATATGGCAGGATGATGGTCAGAGTTGACTATGGCTTTAAGTAGCTATGATAGCTCCTGGAAATTGCTTCCCTCCTCCCTCTCCACCATCACCCTGCCTGTAATCTGTCAATAATTGACAAGATGGGGTGACTTTATGATTCTCAGAGGAAAGGACTTTATTTCCATGCTGTTTATTAGTTTAGATAAATCATTCAACCTCTCTCAAATCACACCTAATATAAGTATTTTTGTGACTTAGCTTTAGAACAGATTTGTGATGTATGTCCATTGGAAAGACTGAGGAATGAAAAGTTATTAAAGTAGAGTTCTAAACTGGTTTGAAAATTGGCAATAATTCTTGAGTGAACTGATTCTAAATGCTTTGCTGATTACACTGATATGCACCTTTCTGTTATTTTTAGATGCAGGAAGTTGCCACCCAGGATTCCTAAAAAGGCAGCTTTTAAAATTCCTAAATCTTTTCAAAAGCATGGGGTTTGAACCTTTTTTTGTCTCACATGTTGCTTTCCAGATGTGGTGGAGCTCGGTTAGATACTGGGTTTTCATGGGAGTTTTTCTTGTAGTAAAGTTCTGTGGGGTTTTGTTTCCAGCCTACAGGCAAGAGGCCACACTTGGGATTGATGTGTCGGATTCAGGTGCCAATTGTATTGAGCAGACAACAGAATGGAGTGCTTGCTCCAAAAGCTGTGGAATGGGCTTTTCCATTCGTGTTACGAACAGAAAT
Source organism: Neopelma chrysocephalum (assembly GCF_003984885.1). Lineage (NCBI taxonomy): Eukaryota > Metazoa > Chordata > Aves > Passeriformes > Pipridae > Neopelma > Neopelma chrysocephalum. The sequence goes on from NW_020897725.1 coordinate 4,299,270, forward strand.
CAACGGTGTGAGATGGTGAAGCAGACGCGGCTTTGCATGATAAGACCTTGTGAAAATGATGAGTCATCTGATAAGGTAGGCTGCTCAGAGAGGCAAGGGTTTTTTTAACAAAAACGCATTAGACTTGCCATATTTGCTTAGTAGCTTTGTGCTGCACCTCCAGGAGATCAAGGGAGGGGATTCTGCCCCTCTACTCCACTCTGCTGAGACCCCACCTGGAGTACTGCATTCAGTTCTGGGGCCCTCAGCACAGGAAAGATGTGGACCTATTGGAAGGAGTCCGGAGGAGAGCCACTAAGATGGTGAGAGGTCTGGAACACCTCTCCTATGAGGAAAGGCTGAAAGAGTTGGGGTTGTTCAGCATGGAGGAGCGAAGGCTCTGGGGAGACCCTACAGCACCTTCCAGTACTTAAAGGGGGCCTACAGGAAAGATAGAGACTTTTTAGTAGGGCCTGTTGTGATATGACAATGGGTAATGGCTTTAAACTAAAAGAGTGTAGATTCAGACTAGATTAAAGGACTAGATATAAGAAATTTTGTACAATGAGGGTGGTGAGACATGAGGAACGGGTTGCCCAGGGAGGTTGTAGATGCCATTCCCCATTCCCAGAAACATTCAAGGTCAGGCTGGACAGGGCTCTGAACAATACGATCTAGTGGAAGATGTCCCAGCTTACTGGAGGAGGGTTGGACTAGATGATCTTTAAACATCCTTTTCAACCCAAACTGTTCTATGATTCTGTGATAATTTGAGCTGTCTCAGATCACATGTATTGCATGTGCAGGTTATTTTGAGAGCTCGCACAGTCTAACTTCTCCCACAAATGCAATTGTTCTACCGTATGTATACTTCAGAGTTGCTTCAGTCATACAGAATGGATATGTCAGATTTCTAGTCTATTGAGCATCTGGAACTACAGAGAAATGTGTAAGATCCTGCAAAGTCTGCTTAGGTAAATTAAACCTTATTTTAATCCTTATGATGCTTTTTTGCAAGCAAACCCAACATTTACATTTCCAATGCAAAAAAAAATGTGTATCTAAGGGAGCTGACTTCTTTGCTGCTTCAGCATATTATTACAAGTATTCCTGTCAGGTAGAATAACATGTGGTTATGTAAGAGGACCAACACTTTATATAAAGTTCTGAGTGTTGAAAAGCATTTCTAAGACCTTTGCTGAACTGCTGAAGTCTCTGCAGTCTTAAATAATGTGTTTTGTAAAGGATATGAAACGAACAAGGAGCTGGGGAGATTAACGAGAATGATCAGAGGTCTAGAAAACATTTTCATCTAGGGAAAAACTAATAGAACTGAACTTCCTCTGAATGGAAGAGAAGAGATATTCATTGTAGTAACTGTGTTCAGATGTTGCAGCCTGTTCTGAGTCCATGGGGGATACAAGAAGAAATGGAGAGTTTAGACTTCATGAAAATTAAAACATGAGTGAAAACCTTCCAGATAGTAAGAGCAGTGAACCGTTAGGGTTGTCTGGGGGTATATAGAGTCTCTGTCACTGAAGACTTCCAAAGACAAGTAAGACAATCATTTGTTAAGAAACACATGGTTAAAGCTGCCTTGGGTCACAGGAATGGACTACAACTTTTGCAATTGATTTTACCCCTCTTTTTTCCCCTGAATGTAGGCCTGTGACTTGGTTGTTTGGCTTCCTGATTCTCTGATGGAACTGCACTATCTTGAGTTTTCCAGTAGAGTATAGTTTCATAATGAATGTCGACTTTGCTTGTATCAGATGACAAGCCTGTGCTTTAATTATTTGTCATTCATTACTAGTCCAGTAACACATTGTTGTCAAAGGATAGATCTTGCAGGTGTTACCTGTAAGTGACTACTGAAGCAGCTGCAGGCTCTTCTTGTTGTTGAGTGAATAAAGACAATAAATTTAAGTTTTCAGAGTAGACCTATATCCTTGCATGCCAACTTTTAATTGCTGTCTGTCTTATGGAGTGATATATCTAATGTCTCTTCTTATTTCTCTTAGAAAGGGAAGAAATGTGTCCGAACAAAGAAGTCTGTGAAAGCTGTTCGCTTCGAGTACAACAACTGCACGAGTGTGCAGACATACAAACCACGTTACTGTGGCCTTTGCAATGATGGGCGATGCTGTACCCCGCACAACACCAAAACCATTCAGGTGGAGTTCCGCTGTCCTCAGGGCAAAGTCCTAAAAAAGCCAGTGATGTTGATCAACACCTGCGTCTGTCATAACAACTGTCCTTTGAGTAACATTGTTTTCTTCCAGCCATCAGATCTGTCATCTAGCGAAGTAAAAATATGAAAAGCACGAATTAGGTTGCATAAAAGGTATAAATAGTTTATACAAAACTTGACTCACAATCAGGTGAAGGTAATAATTGCGTATATAAAATAACTAAAATGTTTTTTCAAAACAGTCTTTCAAACTAGGTGCTTTCTTTTTTCCTGTAGTTTATTAAATACCTCATTTTACGTTTCCCCCCTCCGAATGTCTTTTATTCACTTGAAGGAAATTTTGTACCCTGGACAGAGCCTTCTTTTTTTCTTGATGGTGACAGAAAGGTCACAAAGCAGACAGCTAGACTTTCTCCTGGGTTAAGGGGATCATGCCACAAGTTTCAGTAGCTGTAGGACTGGGCTCTTTTAAGAGTCAATGTGTTCCTTTGGGAATGTGTGATACTGTATCACATAAGCTTCCAGATTCTCAATTTCATTCTGCATCATGCATATAGACTTAAGCAATGTTCTTTTCCTTTTTAATGAAACTCTGTTTTTTGATGACAGTAAAAATCTTACTGATGAAAGTGTTGCATTCTTGTGACTTGTAAAATACCTTCTGTCAACACCTCTGACTTTCTCTGAGGATTAAGTTTACACGTAGCCTCTGAAATGACATAGCTAAGGTCCCTTATCCTGAAGCACAGGTTGATAGCTGACAGCAGTTAAATTTCTCTTTGATAACTTCACTAGCACTCTAATCCAAAACCAACTAAAGTCAGTGTCTTATAAGTATTTGGTTCTAATTAATATGTGTCTGTAGATATAACTATTTGGATGCAAAAATAATATATCTGTAAATTCCTCTAAAATACTAACTGTATTATATGGTGCTTCATTTCTTAGAAAGGTGTGTATGTAAATAGAAACTGTACATATTGTAATATAACTTTACTAAGTAAATAAACTTTGTGATTAAAAATATTATTCCCAAAGTTGTTTTTCTTAAACTGGCAACTTTTAGTAGCTAAAACACAATGGGAAGAAAAAGGGTCTACAGACTCCTAAAAATGAAAGATACTATCTTTTGATATTCTTAGTGTCCCTTGTCCTAATTTCTGTCCTAAAAGGTGTGCAGTGTCTTGGTGTAAGGAAGGATGAATAATTTGTGAGAAACACATTAGAAAGGAAGTTTCTCTTGGAGTAAGTTAGCCTGGGAGATAGGATTATATCAATTAAATTAGAGTGCCCTTAAATGTAGTGGTGGTGAAGAACAATTACACGATTTGGAGTTCACGTTTGGGTATGAGGTACTACTGAAGTATTTAATTGGGTCTTGCATCATTTCAGCCCATTTCAGCCTCCCAAAATCAACCTGTGACCCTGTTTGTGCTAGACACTGTATGACAATATCCCCAAGGAATATGGAGCCTGATGGTCACAGTGTCATGTATATTAAATCAGATATGTAGCAGGATTGTGCCAATAGGTCATAAATGCGATTGTGCAGACATCCAGTTGCCTCAGCTGTGGGATCAAGTTTAGCTCAATGTCTGTCTGTCTCTGTTATTGATACCAGAGTTGTACTTATGCCACAACTGTTCTATAACTATGTGGTAGGAATAAAAAATCTGTCTTGAGAAAAAAAGATAGAAGGCCAAATCTCAAAATATTAGACCTGCTGTCCTTCTCTAGAGGAGCTATCAACCTCCTGTTTGGCAGCTCCTGAGACACAAGGTGGAATTCAGCTGGGGGTTAAGACTCCTAAATTTAGTGTCTGCATGTGAACAGGTAAATGCTCATTTTACCCAATGAAGCTTAAGGTAAAGATAACCATGAACAAGCATCAACTGCTGATTTTTTTTAGTAACTTTTAAGTCATCCTTGAAATTATGAGGCCCTGGTGCTAAAACCTGTGCTCGTTCAGTTAAGGTTAGATAGATCGTGTCCTCACCTGGGCTCTTGCATGGCTTTCTCCATTAACTGCACCAAAAATTAATTTCTCCATAGTAATTGCTTTTGTTATCAACAAATTGCTGCCTGCCTTATGCTTTTCAAACAGCCAGAACATGACTAGCCCTTCATAAAGAGCATGTGGGTGCATACATGCAACACTCCCTGCCCTTGCACTTTTTGATTTCTAATCATAGAATCATGGAATAGTTTCTGTTAGAAGGGACCTTTAAATGTTATCTGGTCCAGCCCCCCTGAAACGAGCAGGGACATCTTCCACTGCTTCAGGTTGCTCAGAGCCCCATCCAACCCGACCTTAAATATTTCCAGGGATGGGGCATCTACCACCTCCCTGGGCAACCTGTTCCAGTGTCTCACCACCCTCTTGGTACAAAATTTCTTCCTTGTATCTAGTCTGAATCTACCCTCTCTTAGTTTAAAATCATTACCCCTCGTCCTATCACAACAGGCCCTACTAAAAAGCCCGTCCCCATTTTTCTTATAAGCCCCCTTTAGATACTGAAAGGCTGCTAAATGGTCTTCCAAGAGCCTTCTCTCCTCCAGGCTGAACAACTCCAACTCTCTCAGCCTTTCCTCATAGGAGAGGTACTCCATCCCTCTGACCAGTTTTGTAGCCGTCCTCTGGACCTGTTCCAAAAGGTTCACATCTCTCTACATTAGAGAGTTTGTAAAGTTCTTTCTGGTTTTGCACCCCACAAACCTTATGTGCTAGGAAATGCTGAGAGCTGGATAGCAGATTGCTACGAAGTTGTCGAGCAGATCAGATTCCAGGGGAGATGGAAGGGGTTTTTTTAAACTACTTACACCCCACATCTCTATCTGCTCCCTCTTAGAATCAGGTTGGTTTGTGTAATGCTTTTCTAATCTAATGCAAGCTATCAAGTATTTCTCAGGATCATCTTGCAAATGCATGCATCTTCATTTGCAAGAGGTGTATCAACTGCTGAACAATGCAGCAATAGCATCTGGACAAATTTAAACAGTTTTTGTATTAATAAAACCCAGCTAATCCTGAGCCAGGAGTGATTAGAGAGAAATGCAGTCAACACTGATTTCCTAAGAAGCAAAACGGTTCACGCAATCACTATATTTTTACTATGTGCACTATGGCATATGAGTTCAAGTGTAACTTCAATAACTCCTTTTGTCTATAGACATTTCCCCAGCACTTTAAACTACAGTCTGCACTTCAGTAAATCAGTGCCAAAATGCCCCCTATAACCTTTCTTAGTGCTTCTCTGCTTGATCTCCAAGTTGTCAACCCATTTTGTGAGAAGTCAGTTGCATTGTTATGAGCACTGGAACGTTCACAAAGGAAAAGTGCTACAGTGTTCAAGTCCCTATTATCTGTTTTTATAAACACCAGTACTACAGCAATCTCAATGTCTTCTTACATTACTGTAGCATTTCAGCAGGAAAAATGCCTTTTGGAAGGGATCACAAATGTTTCCTATGGACGAAAGCAGCCAAATATCTGACCCAGTTTTCTACTGTCTTTTAGACTATATACATAATTTCAATTCAGTGGCTATTTTTACCTCAGCTCAGTTGATACAGCTTTTCACCAGCTATCAGTTTGATTATATTCATTTAGATTTGTTTTACTTTAATATGGACAGTTACTACCTTGGTCTGTGGGCTGATTTCAGCTTGTTCCTGAAAAAGCTCATGACACTGATTTAATTAAAACACAACAGCGTTGTGTCAAACCTGTGATATTTGTATAAGTAAACTCCAGTGATAAAATCATGAACGTTTCTGCTTTAGGGCTGTGATTTTTCCAAGAAACGAAGTTAAATTATTCAGATTGAGAAAAATTTAATTATTCAAATGTTAGCAGTTCATTTTCTTATCTCTAAGGATTCACATCTGAGCATTTCAGGGAACATCACTCAACATTCAATGTATGGGTCCATACTGCAGTTTGTGCGGAGTATGTGTTGATGAAACAAGCACAAAATATATTGGTTGACTTGTTCATTCCATATTTTCTGAAGAAATTTACCTTTCCTTTGCTAGTACGAGTGAAGGACAGTCCCAAAAATAGTTTGGTTAACAGTTTTTGGTGTTAGCAACTAGTAGGCTACGTACACCTTCAATAAGTGATGTTGATGATATTCAGTATTACCCCCAACATCATACATACCCTGAAAGATGTTTGTAGCTATTTCCAGGACTGTTTCATCTCTAAGACTTCATTAAAGCAACATACTTCTTGCATTTAATCTGCTTTGAATTTCTCTAGTGCAATAGTCAAAGATATATTGAAAATATGTCTCTTTTTTGCCTTCACTGACTAGGTAAGGAGACCAGCTGACAGCCTCCTCAACTGATGCCTGACACTAGTGTGAAAACCTCAAAATTAGTAAAATTCAATGATTGAATTCACTAAGATCATGGCCAACCCTTTCTGTTTGCCAGAATAATTCTGGAAGTAGTACAATAAAAGCTTCAGGAAAAATAGAATGTTGCTTTTTTTTTTCCCTAGTCCAACCTATAATTTTTCTTCACTCTATTTTTAATAATTTCTTGATATGTGGGAAGACAGATGGAAAAAAATTAATTACTGTTTCTAGTCCTACTATTTAAGTATTATGACACATGTGAACTTCATGGAATAACATTTGTTATTTGTTATTATTAAGTTGTCCTCTGAAAACTTAATACACTGGAATTTATTTTTGTTCTCAATTTTTTTAAGCAATAATAAAATAATTCTTTTGTACCAAAACTTTCTGATTGACTCTTGTTTCAAAAAACTATTCTAGTTATACCTACCATGCTAAATTTTGTAATGAGCTGTCTAGTGCAGGCATGAAATTTTATGTAACCTGAGGGAAAGTTCTGCTCTGATTTTCCCATTACCAATCCCAGTTCATTCATTAGACGGGTACCTGTTCTATGACCAGAGATACCACTAATATCAGTCAAGAGACCTACCACGCAGCTGTAAAAGGAAGAGTTTACTTGTACATATAGAGCAAATATGTTTAAAATTGGTTTAAATCCCTGCTGTTAACAATGTAATTTCTATAAATGTGTAAAGGTAGATATAAGTCTGCTTCTTTATCATTGAACACGTTTTAAACCTCATGTTCGCCATGGACTGCAGGGGGAGCCCAGCAGATTGCCTCCAGTGAGCTTGCTGGAGTAATATGAAATTAATCTCATGCTAAGCCTTTCCACTCAGATAAACAGTAGGGAATAGCCATTGCTGGTCAATTGATTTAATTGAATGATTTGTAGACTAGAAAACGGGGGGGGGGGGGGGGAGCCCTATTTTTATCCCAAGAATTAGATTTATTCTGCCTTGGATATGCAAAAGGTTACACTAAAATAATGAAGAAAAGTGCCTAAAACTCTTCAGTGTTCATGGATCAGGTTGTTCTTACTCTCAATATTGGAATATTTCATTTTAGTTCATACAAGGAGACCTGGATCTCTGGTCTCATATGTTGTCTCTCCCCTTCTTTAGACTCTCATGTTATGAGCGTGTGCTGAGACTGTTTTCCCTCTTCCATATTTTTTCCATGCTTTCCTTATTCCGCTCCTTATTATTCACTTACACTGTGCCATCTAGTGGTAAATTATGCATCCACATCCATATCCTATTTTCAGAGGCCTTCCCCATGCACCCCGTGCATCCCATGCATCCTGTCTTCTCCTTTCTCCATGAGTCTTGCAGTCCTCAGGATACATGTTATGTCCATTGCAGTCCATTTGCTTGGAGATAATCGGAGCTTTTTAAAGTATGTCAAATTTAATTTTGCTGAAAGTAAAAGATAAAGGATATTAAAAAGGATATAATAAATTATATTCTAAAGAGAAAAAGATGTGTTTACTGGGCAAGGTTTGCTCTCCTACACCACTGGGTCTGGCTCATTAAAAACCCAGGCTCAGCACCTCATGCTTGATTTACAGGAACTCAGAAAGAAAAAATCTATCCGTTAGACCAAACGGAGACTTCAGCCTGCACATATCCAGGACTGTGCTCTGACCATCAGGACAGAAAGACAAGCATGTTAGCCCTTCTGGGAGGATTGCTAGCTTGGGTTGTTTTTCCTTTTTTTCCTCTTTGCTTTTAATTAAATAATTGCACTTGCATATAAAACTGGGGGTTTGCACAAAAAGAAGCAAATCCCAGAAATCCTTACACAGATTGAGGCAGAATAAAATTCTTTGAACTTCCTTCATAAACAAGTACAATCAGTGAAATGCTTAAAAAGTTGTACCCTCATCATTTTGCAAAAACTGTATTTACAGACTGTAACGTGTTGGGCTGCCTGCCTCAGAAACGAAATGCACCTCTTTGAGGAAAACTATCAGAAAATCAACATTTTGAAAGTATATATATTTAGCTAATGTTCTCATTTGGTGGGGTGTGAGTTTGCCATTGTACAAAACTCAGTTGTTCTCATAACAGGACCCTGCCAAGGGCTGCCTTTGCCACTGCTGCATGACTTAGAGAAGAGACGAAAGAGCCCATCACTTGGGTCCAGAATTTCAAGATGCATTTCACATCAAATTTACAAAGCTGGAATTCAGCGGGATGTTCCAGTTCTTCCCCGAACCATGGAGAAGGGGGACACCTGGTGGCTACAGGCCGTTCTGACTTGTCAATGGTAACCTTTGGGTCTGCTTCTGAAAGGAGGGATGCATGCAGAGAGGGTGAGGCCAACTGATGTTACCTATGAAAACTATTACTTGTTATGGGGACATCAACAGCAGAGGAGGACAGAAGCCTTATTTTTAAATGTGTCTAAATTATTATTAGCATTATGACAGGCCCCTGCCCCACCAGGGACCTTACTTTCTTTGTGTAGATGTATAATGCGGAAGGCAGTTTCTGATCCCAGAGGCTTTCCAGTAAAGCGGGAAAGACACAAAGGATGAAGGGAAGGAGAGGCCCTTTTCTCTGGTTATCACATAAGGCACTAAAAGCTCAGAATATATGAGTAGCTTCCTCCCCACCACACACAATTTGTGGTAAAACCAGGAAATGAGCCATTTCTCTTAAGTCCCTGTCTCCAGCCTTAACCACAAAGGCTCTCCTCCTCCTCCTCCTCCTCCTCCTCCTCCTCTTCCTCTTAGCTTTACCCTTTCAAGGCCACCCTGCCCTTTAGAGGATCGTGTTGCAGAAGTAACGAAGCAATATACATTATTTTTAAAAAATGAGAAGTCTCAGGCACCACAAAAAACCTTTACAGACTAGAAGGACAATGACCTCAGAGAAAATGATGGTCTCAGGAATGGTGACTGTTTGCTCCACTGTGAAGAGGTTGCTCTCTGTGTGATGCAGATGTACTTAAGACAGTCTTACTTTATCTGATTGCAAACCACCTGTGCCTGGTGGAATATGGTTTTGCATTTCTCTTCCTCAGGATGCTTGTGGAGGAAATAGCCATTCCTCACTTACATTGACCGTTAGTGTGGTTGCTGAATCTTTCCTCTTCCAAGCTGTAGTGAACATTTTAGGTTCCGTATCAGTGGGAAAAAAAAACCACAAAGCCCGGGGATCAGTATTTGCAGCCCATGTAAAGCAACAGAACCCCAACCCTGTCGACAGACAAGGAAGACAAGGAGCCCTGGGCTTGGCAGTGAGTCCATGTGCTGCTTCCCAGGTACTTGACACACAAAAAAAAAGAAGAGAGGAGTTTCTGCTGCAACCTTCAGGCCCCTCTGAAGTGGGAGGGGAGAGGGAAGGGCAAGAGCATAGTTTTGAGAGATAGAAAAACCTCAACTCAGCTGCAGCTGTTACACGAAGTTCTTTGAGGTATTTGTGCTCCTTTCATCATGCTTATTTGGGCTTTTGATTCCTGGAAAGAACTGATATGTTCTTTCTTTAATTCACATTTGTTCAGCATTTTAAAGACTCCCCCTGTTAAAATAAATAATATCTCTTGAAATGAAAATGCTGAGCTTTACCCAGCTTTTCACCTTTTCCATGAAAAGAGGTTTTCCAGATTTACCACGAGGGGGAGGCAGCTGAAAAATTATGAGACATCCGTTCTTAGAACTCAGGTTTTTATGAAAAACATTGGGACATCAACAAAAAGAGTGCAAACACATCTGTTTCAGCCTTAGAGAAAATATTAACCTTTTCATGTCTGTTATCAATTCATATCCTTTTAAGTAAGGTTTATTTTTTTATAAATCTTATTAACTCCAGTTAGAATAAAATTCAGCATTTCACCAGAGGAAGGAAATCTGCTAATGGAAATTATGCTCTTGCTTCTATATATGGAGTGAAATAATAGAAATTTCTTCTCCAGAATTAAAATCAACCCACAAACACATGCTGTATGATTCTTATGAAGCAGATAAAAAAATCTTTTTAAATTTCAAGTGTGCTATACTTCACACTGAATTACAAAATTCATACTTGTGTTAAAAAAGCAGCTGTTTTCTCTTTTTGATAGAATATTCTACAGACTTCAAATCTGTTTCCCTAACTAAATAATTTCCTGTGTGTCTGAAATAGAATTTTTAAGGACATAACTATCAAAACTTTACATGAAAAGTCTTTTAGTGATAACTGAGGACACCGAAAACCTCCCACTGTTCACAGCATGATCAGACAAGGCAGAGAAAAAAGCCAGATGAGTCACAGAAAGGTCAAGTCCCTTCCCTGTGCTCTCCAGCAGATCAGTAGCAGATCCAAAAATATGAGGGACTAGTAATGTATTTCTTGGATGAATTTTCTTGTTTAAGTGATGAAAATAAAAGGAGGTTTCTTTCTCAGTTTCTCTCTCTGATGACTGTACTTCACAGCCATGGAGAGTTCAAAGTCCAAGGTCAACGTGAGCACAGAGCTATGAAAAGCAGCTGGGGAACCCTTTGGGAACACTAATTATGAGCCTATGAGAAATGGTCTTCTCCCCTGTGTGAGACATGACTCTATCAAAGATTGGTATTCAATAGCAAGTCTTCAGAATAAGCCACCTTTGAGAGCTATAATGAATAACCTCGAAAGAAGCCCTTATAAAATCTTGAACATGCACAAGATACTAGCCAAGGGCTTAATAAAATACACAAGCCCCACATGCATAAAAACAGGCAAAACAAACAGAAACCTATGGCAACTCCAAACATAACAAGATGGACCTCATAGGGAGGAATTAACAGCAAATCTCTCAATAACTTGCCTTTTGTGGCCAGAGGTCTGCTATCTCCCCAGGGTATGAAGCACAGAGAAACCAAATTAAACTGTGGTTATCTGATGTCTCTAGCGAGATTCACTTCATCCCACGTCAGAGCTCAGTGGGGAGCTAAAGTCCAGGGCTGGGAGTCAGAAAGTCTGCGTTTGGTTCCCAGCTCTGCCACAGGCTTGCTGTGCAGCACTGGTCTACTTACTCAGCCTTTGTTTGCCTCAGTTTCCATGGCATAAAAAGTCAGGGATTGTGACAGTGTTGCAGCACAGGGCAATGCTGCAAAGCCCAGGGAGGGGCTGCTCGCACACCCACCAGGTCAAGGGGGGTAACCACTGTCAAAAGTGCTAGTTTCTAGATGTTCAGCATCACGTATTTTTGAGTTGCTAGGATTCCTGGCAGGGAAGGACAGCTTTCAGGGCAGATTTACTCTATGGATGGTGGATTAAGTGATTGCTGGAAGATGTGGCATTTTTTAATTGCAGGGGGTTGGTGTATCCAAATGCCGACCAGTGGGGTGAGGACAGACCACACAGCAGTACCCCATCCTAGGAGCTCGAGGCCACATTGCATAGCACAGCACTAAGAGGGCTGGATGAGAGGCTGTGGTCCCTCAGTGCCCTGCTGAGCTGCTGACTGTGTTTTCTAGATATTAGTGACCATGAATTGCTCAAGATGCAGGAGCAGCCTGCTGGGCCACAAAAACTGAGACAGTATCATATGGCAGTGATGATAGGGAACAACTGTGCAACATTTGTAATAAGTCACCACCAAAAAGGTATCTTCACCCCCATGGTTACACGACACCATCTGTAGCAGAGCCAACCCCAGACAATGCACATTTTATGCCTCCTGTGATCCCTACAGTTTACAAATGGCGTCTCATGGCCCAGGGCAAACTCAGGTTCACAGAAAAGGAATCTTGGAAGAAATTCTGTGACCCCAGTGCAGATCTGTAATGTCACTTGGCAAGGTCTCATCCCATCAGATGCAGTTGTTTCCCATATTACCACAAAACAAAAATCCTGCATCCAGCCCGGTTTCTGAACAAAAACCCTGCATCCAGCCTGGTTTCTGAGGAAGCCAGTGGGAAGAAAGGGCTGCAGCCAAGGGCAAAGGGAATGCAATTGGCTTGTAGGGACATGGGATAACAGTGAGCTAGAACCTGGCACAACAGTGAGATTTTGCCCAATTGAACTTCAAATCACACGGAAGAAAGTCAGCAGAGCCTCTCCAATGCAGAGAAGATAAGTCAATAAGCCTGCAAAAAATGACTACCTCAAAAGGAAATATCTGTAATAAAAGCTAAATCCATTTTAAAAGAGAACAATTAACAATTAGCATTATTGCAAATTCAATCCTTCCTAGTCTAGATATACCACTAATAAAGCTGCCTCTGTGAGGTGTGATTCAAAGAGGTCCCCTCACCAGTCTCACTCCTTATTTGCTTTAGGAGTTGAATCACAGAATCTTAGAAAGATCAGGTAGTTCCGATCCCCTGCCATGGGAAGGGAGACCTTCCATTAGAAAGTGTCTTGATGTTCCGAATTATGAATTATATTACTAAACCTGTTGTTACAATTGCCACAGAAGGAAGTCGCCAGGACCTCACATCTTACCTGGGCTCTGTGGTCAGAGCAACTACTGTGAAACCCAAGATCCCACCTCTGAAGATACTGGGTGTACTGGTTATAGCAGCTGGAGGAGGTTCTATGATGACAAACCAAGATGACAGAGGCCAAGGCAGTAGAAACTGATTTTGCCTTGCAGATAGACAGGGAAATGAAACATTTGGGCCAAACAATCTATGCTTACTCTGAAATAAGGTGAAATCAGCCAGGTAGGAGATGAAATGGCTGTAGTGGAGATGTGTTTCTTGACTACAGACCAAATATGGAAAGGTCAGTGGATGCTACAGCCTTAAGAACACCATACTGATTCCTCTGGGCATTTTTTCTCTGCCAGATCTACAATTTGTGACTCCAAGTTCTTCACTTTCTACTAACCCTTAGAGGAAGAGTTGGAAGAAGCAAGTGAACAACTCATTTACAGTGTTCTCATCATCCTCAACACAGGGCTATTACACAGATCTTACCTGGTTCAAAGCACTTCTAGTTTCTACAGCTTTGAGACTTTTATTCTTTCATGGAAGTATGAATTAAGGCTTGAATTTGTCCCTTTGGAAAAAAAATTAATGAGTGAAGTAACTTCAGTTTTCTTCCATTTAAGTAGACGAAAGTACTCGCCCTTGAAATAGGCAGTGGTTATATTGATTGTAATGCACAACTTGTGTCACAGGAACTGCTTCCTTTTTACTTACAACATTAGTCACACCTTAGCTCCTGTGATCCTTCAGACCTGCTCTTTACCCTCTTGCTTTTTGACATGAGCTCTCATAGAACCTGCCTGTGGCCTTTGCATTCACAAGGAAATTTTTAGATGTTTCTAGGTTTCAGATGAAGATGTCATTTACATTTCACTTCTAGGAATACAACAGGAAAAAAATAGGAATACCATAAGGTAAGACAATACAATAAGACAGTAGGAATACAATAACATGAGATAAGGAGGTTGGGAAGCTAGAAGTGACAGAAATTTATAAATAAGGTATCTGGGTCATGACCCAGCAGAAAAGATCCCAGAGACCACAGGAATCTTCACAAATTGTTCAGTATGCATAACATAGCTCTGCACAGGGGACAATTCCCATAAATGACTTTGGCAGCTGAAATACATGCAGTGAGGACCAGTCCTCCAGCCTTCAGGGCTGTCTCTGTGTGCCACTTGCAGGTCTGTTTTCCGCTGTTTGATTTCATGTTTCTGGTTGTTTGAAATTTTCACGCAGAAAATCATTACAAGAGAATTGTATCAAGATGTGTTTTAATATACTTTATTTTTCCAGGCAGTCCTCCTGTCCACCTCCCAAGTCCCAGAATTATACTGAATACATAAATAAGAAACAGGGTTGTGAAATCACCTCCAATGTAATGTAGCCCAGGCCCAGGCTCTAAAGAATGTGTTGTTCAGTCTGACCTACATCAGAAGGAAATGTAAAACCTGATTCCAGATACCTACACTGTGGTGTGGGCAGTTAGCCAGTCTGAGCACAACCCTGTCACTGCATCTTACAATCTCTTTGTAGAGTGGTAATGTTTTGATCTGCTTCCTGTAGAATTTGAGAGCTCTAAATAAAAGCCAATTGTACTAACGTTAATTTTTTCTTCATGGAAAGAGTCAGTATGTTAATTATGGTAAAGATAAAGATAACAGCATGGGGGAAAAAAATCTGTGTTCTCTTAAATTATACTTCTAATATTTAGCCAAAACAATGTTCCACAGTGTCTCACAGACTGCAATGACATTGCCACCAGAAGAAAATTGCCCCTACCATGACTGTGTGGCAGACACAGTCTTTGAACAATGTTGGCTATGAGTTTTACTGTTTCAGTTCTGAATTTTGCTGTTTCAGACAGAGTCAAGAAGTATCAGACGACACACAGAGAGCAGGTACTTACTGGAAAAAAAAATTGTAAGACTTAACAGCAAATGGTTTCTGACTAAGACTGAGGTTAAAATCTCAACATAAACTTTCTCCGGGTATTTATAAAATATTTATATCACCACTTGGAAACAAACCCAATTACATGTACCTAGCATGATGGTGCTTGTACTTATAGCTCTGGTGCAGTATAGATCAAGACAAAATACAATAATAATAGATCCAGTGTGGAATTAGCCTCCACACAAACACCTAGACCTCTTGTAGCTGGGATAGCACTTGTGCCTAACAAACAGCAGTTGAGACCATTCAGCCTCTGGGAGTTTGAGAGTTGCAAAGCTATTCAGATCCAGTGAGAAAACTGCTGTGTTTTGCCCAACTCTTCATCTTTTTGGCCAACTAAAGAGCATTCTGATTTTGGCCAAATTAAAACAAGGTGTTGGTCTATTTGGGGAGTCCATACAACGTAGTTTCATACTGCCTTGCTTTGCCATCCTAAATGCTATCATTGCTAGGACAGGTCACTGTTTTTATTGCAGTAAGGTGCAGATGCTCAATGGGTCTGACTCTGGTTTACACAAGGGTGTAAGGTGGCTGATGGCTTACACCCTGGCTTACACAGGGTGAGCGTGGCTGATGGCTCGGAGGTACCAGTCCTGATCAGCCACAGAGAGAGCAAAGGAGTACCAAGGGAGACTTGGATTACCTGTGGGCTGGAGGAGCAGAAATACACTGCAACTTTATGGTATATAATGAAAAGCTGCACATCTTGGAAATTAGGAGTATTTGACAGAAAATATGGGATTGTCATTTGGGAACATCAGAGGAGGAGAATGACTGGCATATTCCAGCAGTGAGGCAGCCAGTGATATACATGGCATACGCAAGCAGAAATATTTATATGAGTAAAGAATATAACTGATATTCCAGGTTTTAACCAGAACAGGGGTTTTTTTGGAGGAACAGTATTTTATATGCATTTTTTTCTTGAACAACCATTTTTATTAAAGTTGAATTTGAGCTAGAGGAGCTATGAAGGAAACAGGAAAGGGGAATGCCTGCCTTAGAAGACAATATTAGAAGTGTCTGGCTTAGCCTGAAGCAAACACTCATGGAGAAAAAACTATGATTACTCTCTATAAACACAGAAAAGTAGACCAAAAGCAGAGAAGAGGAAGAGCTAATAAACCAGAAAAGCTTATTCCAGAGCGCATGGGCACAGAGTGGCACTGATGAAGTTTCGCTGAAGTTTACAAAAGGACTCCTGATGGAGAAAGTCAGCAGTACGTTCCAGTTGGAAGGGAAAAACACCAAACCAAACTTATTTCTAGGACAGTGCTTGTTAAAATCATCTGAACCTTCTGTTTTATTGCAGTGGCAAAGGGCTTGAGTGTGAGGTTGGATTACTTTACAGACTAGACACTGGACAGTCTTACCAGAGGAAGCAGCTGCAGACTTCGTTGACCCCTGAATTTAACGGGGATGCCAAAATTGGTCTTTTGCACCACCTAAGCCCCTTCAGAGGTTCAGAGTGAGGTGACGGGTTTGCTCTGGGATCACCAGATAGCAGATTCAGCCACCTATACACACACAATTGCAATTCAGTTTTCCTTCAAGTAACAAGGGCAAGGGTGCTGCTCTCCTAAATGTTCTATCTTAGCAATGCAAACATTTGTTTGGGAAGCACAATATTGGGTCCTGGTGGGAACTCACCCTGTCCCATGCTCAACCGGGTTAAGTTGAGCCACATGGCTCAGTCAGACAGAGAAAGCAAGAGGTCAGAAGTCTGTGGGCAGAAAGAACCACTGGTCCTGTCCCTGCTCCCAGGAGTCTCTGTAGTGTTACCAGACATTGGATAAGATATGAGAATAGCTCTGGGAGCAGAGAGGAGAGGCCAGGCCACTTCATTCCCAGCTAAATGCCCTCTGCCCTGGACTACAAAGTTATATTTGTGCTCTTCCTTTCCTACAACACATCTTGAATTTTTTCCTGCAGTTTTCCCAAGACCAATGCAGCTTGCTCAGTACAGAATAGTCTAGAGCTGGTGACTAAGAAGCTGTTGTTTGAGGGGAGCCACGATTTTGAATGATGGACAACTGTTGCAATCACCAAGGTATGAAAAGTGAACCAGCCCTAGCTGGAGGTATAGCCTTAGGCTATTCCTATTTGCTAGCTGACAAAGCTGTAAACAGCTTTCTTCAAGAGTTGTAAGCCTCCAACCCAAAGCTTATGAAGATTAAACAAATTTTGCCTGTGCCTAGTCTTAAATATCCAGCTTAAAATGAGGTACTTTCCCTTTTAGGCAATTCCCAGTTTTTAACCTAAGGAAGCAATAAAAGGACCAAAAAAACTTCCCAGATAAGGTCCATCTCCTTTTTTTTCCAATCTCAGCTTAGTTTCCAGGAACAGACTGCAATGACTGCCTCTCTGAAGTGTTGCTGCTACTCAGCTTTAAACCCTGCATCTGCCCAACTCCCACTTCAGTGAACAAAATGTGAAAAATACTTCTTTTCCTCTCAAAATACTACAGGTTTTGGGGCAAGTAATTCTGATATGTGGCTACAGTAGTACATACAAAATGATGAGCTAAATAAATCATAAACCTGGAAAACAACACCACTAAGAACCATTAGTCATACTGCATAATACTTTTATTTTTAAAACTGACAGCAGAACAGGCAACACAGCTCCCAACACATGAAATGAGATTACATGCTGTAACATTTAACTTCAAACAACATAACACAAATAGTTTTTTGATCTGCATGATTGTTTAAGCCAGTGTCAGTGTTTCCAAACTTTTAGAGTAATGGGACCACCATTAATGCTAAGACCTTCTTGTGGACCACCATGTACCAGTTATCATCAAACTTTTAATTGAAAACACAACTGAAAGTTGTTCATTTTGGTTCTGCAGCCCAGCTGTGGACCACTTACCATAAGCTCATGGACCACCAGTAGTCTGCAAACCACAATTTGGTAATTATTGTCCAAGTGACTCAAGGCTAGAAATGTACTAGAAAAAGCAATGGAGGGGTACTAATGTCATTACAAAGATATTACAGATAACTAACCATATGGATACAGAGCTCTTTATACCACCCGCAGATTTCCATGTGGGAACACTCTTCCAGCTCCTGATTGTCTTGCTAATGTCTCCCATAGAGTGTATTTTTGCAGCATATCCTGGGATTTGTTTGTATGCATGAGCTTTGTGCCACAGCCAGTAGCTACAATTAAGGCATAATTGTAAGTGGTAGGGCAGGGAGGAAAACTTGGCTACCAGTAAATTTCACAATCCATGGTTCTTCTACATCTCATAAAATAGTTTAATTGCGCTCCTTCTTGTTTGCCTCATTGTTTAACTAGTTATGGCCCTGAGCTGTTTTTTCAAAGTCCCCAGGTCTTGTGGGTCTGTATTTTAAGGTCTGGTTCTCCTCCTCACTTAGAGGAGGTGAAGCAGTGCAAACCAGAGATCCCTAGCCACAAATGACTACTTCGAGTCTTGCCCAAATACAGTTTTCTTATATGTTTTGGGCATCCTTGAATTCTTGGTTTATGTTTCTAGGTTCATCCAAACTCTAATTACACATTGATCTTTGAATAGCAGATACTTGTTTAACCTGCCGTAATACATGTACACACACGTACTCATATACACAGAGGATTTATCTACAGGACAGTGAGGTGCTGTGCAGAAATGCCTCAGCTATCTATAAATGACCTTCTGGGGACTACACAGCACTGCACAGAGCCATGCTTAGAAACCTGGTCGACCTTAAAAGCCAGCCTTTTCTTTCCTGGTGTTGGTGGGTACCACAAGGTAGAAAAGCCCAAGTTGTCTCTAAACAAGTTTACTCAGATAGTACAAATAGTGTAGCCATGACCCCATGGAGCAGTGTAGGTGTATTGTATTGGGAATATTCTTTAATACTAACACACTTGAGGTTTCCATGGTGCCTTTGGAAAGGAAAATTCACATTCAGTCCTTACTCTCTCACAGAGAGGTAAACAACCCCAGGGCAGCAACAGGCTAAGATTATTCAAAGACCAAAGAGGCAAGAAAGGAGGATTTCAAGCTGCCAGAACAAGTAAGTGGGCCTCTTTGGAGCTCCTTGACCATCCCTAAAGTGAACCCTTGCAAATGCATTTAAAAGCTCAGAAGACATTTTATGCAAAATTCATCTTTGGCGCTTTCTGACTTGGACTAGGTAAGGCTCTTTGGACAGTATTTGTGGCTGCTTGGGAAGCAAACAGCACATTATCATTTGGATACAGAAAGACTGGGTCGGTTGTTCTTAATTGCACAGAAAATCAGTGGCAGGGCCAACAACCAAGGCGAGGAGTGATGATCACATGTTCTGTTCTCTTCACCCTGCGCCTCCTTCCCAGTGCTGCAAAAGGCGTCCAATTTAGGCAAACACAGAGAGGGAGGGAGCAAGGAAGAATAAGATTAAAAGCTCTGGAAAAGAAATTGCAGAGAAGAAGATGCTGCATACCACCCCTAAAAAGCTGTTTGACACGTGGAAACAGCAGCAGTTCTCCCAGGCCAAGCCTGTGGAGACAAGTCTCTTGTGCAACATTAGTGAAGGAAAGACACAAAGTTACTTCAAAAATGGATTTGAGCCAGTAAACCAATGCATTTTGCTGGGCTGTAGCAGAACGTGTCTTATTCTTCTTTATCCTTGACCTTTTATTGGGAAAAAAAATGAAAGTAGAGCTGAGCAAATCTGTACTCTGGGAAAAAATATATCAGCAGCACATGGCTTCATGAAATAGAAAAGCCATAGAGATTTGGGGTTTTTATACAAGGAAGATCTTGTAGGTATTACATGATCATGTAGGAAGATCATGTAGGTTTACACAAACACTGTGCTGATGCTAATGCTTGCTCCTGGCACCCCACTGTGATGTGCTGTTCCAACACTGCTCAGCCTCTGTGACTGAGAAAAGAATGTGACATTTAATGAAACAATCCTAAGTCCCTCCAGAGGACAAAAAAAATAAATAAAATTATGTTTTTTGCTTCCAGTGCTTCAAAGCACATGTGAACATAATGATGCTCAGAGAACGCACAAGCCCCACTTCCATGCTTGGAACCAGCCTGCAAGAAGTTGCTGGTTCAGACGCTGAGCTTTGTCAGCACACGTGACACATCATAGGAATTTGTGCCTCATTACACACCAGCTCCCACAACTGGGCTGGCACACCTCCACTGGGGTCCTGAGGGCAAGACAGCCCAGTTTCCAGGGAGGTGATGGCTCCGTGCCCTTCTGAAGCCTTGCAGCTCTCTGGGAGGAGATAACCAGTTCTTATCTTCCTGACGGGGGTATACATGTGAACCAGCATTTAAACATTTTTTTATTTTTTCATCTTTCTCACAGGCTGTTTTCAGAATCTGGAAGCTTATGGGTCTGAAATAACCCAAAGTCTGTTTTACTCATGATACCTCAGATCCTGCTTGGAGGAAGTACAGCAAGAAGACCAGACCTAATCTAATTTTATTTCACCCTGGAAGCTCCTTGAGGAATTCAAAAAGCCTGTGAAAACCCAAAAACAAATGGAGACAGAAAAGAGAAAAAACCACAAACAAAGAAAGCCAGCTTTATTTGGGTTTCCCCTAAACACGTTTCTCAACTGCACAGCACTGCTCACTGAGATGATATTTCCTCAGATATCTTATGACTCACTGAGCTGCATAAACTATGTTTGCCATTCGCTAGGGCACTAAGTTTAGTTCATCTCCATCCTCTTGCATTATTCTCCTTATTTACTTGTCCCAACTTCCTGACCAGTAACTTCTTCCATCTCTGATTATGCCCATCATGACCTTCCAGGATAACAAGACTTCCAAGACAGTTTTTTGCCATGTTTCAGGGCAGGTTTTGGACACATGTGTTCACTCACTTTTCCAAAAGAAAGTGTAAGTTTCTGTTCCCTTATTTTTCAGATTACCAAAGTCAAGTAAAATGTACTGATCTTGTTCTTGACATTAAAAAACAAATGATCCCATTGTTGTTTTCATCCTTCCACTAAGCTTGTTATTACTACCCACTTTCTAATGTAAACTTCTCATGTTCCAGTGCATTTAATGGACATATCTGAAACTGCATTATTAGTGCATTAGAAAGTCATATGCCCATAAAGTGGCAGTGACATCACCCTGTTACAGAACATATGAAGGTTCAGCTGCTGAAAAAGGGACTATTTAGAGGGAGGCAGATAAGAAGTAGTCTGCAAATGCTGATACTTTCACAAGTTTCTTTCTTCCAACCCATCTCAGCAGCTGATTCAGTGTATGTTGGGATCTCCTCACACTTTCTCCTCCACGACCAGTGTCTCTGAGGCCTGCCACAAATTTTCACAGTACTTTCCTCCTGGATTAGTTTTAATTCAGACAAAAAAATGTCCATTTCAGAAGAAGTGGATTGAATTCCCAAGATGCAGTTAGGTTTTGCTCCACCAGGGAGCTAGCAAGGAACTCTTAAAGTCCCTGTGTGGGACTTACTGACCCCATAAGTGTAGACAGAGTCTTCAGATACATCTTCTGCCCCTAATACTAGAACAATACCAAGGCATAGCATAATTACCTTAGTCCCCATCTCCCCCTGCTCCCTGTGGAACAGCAAGCTGTGAGACAGGGAAATACTGATCACCACTCCACAGGAGAACTGAAAAGCAAAGGCCATCTTTGAGACCTCTCATAGGAGTCTCCAGTCTAGGCCAAGAGACATCTGTCCTGAAGTCCAAAATCCCAGTTTGGGTAACTCCTTGAGTCAGCAACTTTCCTGGTCGATGAGGGAGCTGCCCAGGCTCTGCTGCTTCACACCTCAGAGCTCTGCTTGCTCAACACCAAGTCAACAAGCTCCTACTTAAACCCTAATGGAACCCAAAAATTACATTTTCCTGAACAGGATGGCTCTTTTTGAGATCTTTCAGCATGGACATCTGGGCTCTGATGCTCACCAGAAGGATAGGCCTGACCCAAAAATGCAGCTAAAGGCATTTTTTCTGGAGAAGCAGCTGGAGCATTGAGTGCTACCACAACCCACTTTCTCTGTCTAGAGGACAAAGCATGTGTCCAGGAAGTGGGAGCTGAGACTGTGGACCTTCCTTTAACCTGAAGTGATGCATCATCAGTCTTCAATTAACTGATCAGGAAACGAGGGCAATCTGTTCTTCACAGAATCTGAACCAGTGGCCTAAATGGGAAAGGTTCTTTTTCTCATGCCAAAACTATTTTTTTCCCCCATCCTTGAGTTTTCATATTGGTTTCATATCAACTGCTTCTCAAAAAACCCCCAACATTCTGTTTTAATATTTTGAGGTTTAAAAAGGAGGGGTTTAGCTAAGTGTACTAAGGAATAAAAGCCTAAAACATTCAATTGATGAGAAATAGCAGTAAGCTTCAGATGATTTTTTTTTTTCTAATAAAAAAGGAAAGATCCCAAGGAGGCTGGAATCAAAACAATGCACCACTGTCTTGCCATTTATCTTATGCAGAAAATAAAGGCAAATATAAAAAAAAGTCTGATATAGCAATAATTAAAGAGAATTGGTGCAAACTGTAAAGTACAGCCATGTAAAATCAAGAAGTGCCTAGTCCAACAAATGTTTTGACATCTGGAAATCAGTTTTCTTTCTATATTATTAAAAAAAATTTACAAGGTTTACATGGAAAAAAAACTCAAATAGTAATTCTGGAATCAGGAGATATTTCTTTTCAACAACATTACTTTGCTTCATTTGATTAACAATGGCGTACCACATTTTAAAAACAGGGAATCAATGTTAAAGCAGCCTTTTTTAAACTAGAAAGTGAAACATTTCCTTCGAAGAAAGACAAGCAATACATTTCAAGCTTTATTTAAATGGCTTAATTTATATTTCCCCGAAGCAAAATTTTTTCAAAATGATCACTTTCTCAGGGGAGACTTTTGATTTTGAAATTTGGAAAAATGGAAAAAAGTTTTTCACTGGAAAGATTTTTATCCGCTCTCCTGATTTAGTTAATGCAGACAGAGGCACACCACTCATGCCAAACAGCCATACAAACCTACCAAGGTTAAAACACTTCACCACATGTGCTGCCTTGCTTACAACTGACCTCCTCCCATGTATTAAATTGCATAAATATCCTTCAACCCATGTGTTCAAGAGATGCTGGTGCAGCTGAATGACCACCTCTAGGAGTCATTCCTCAGGCTGGACTCACCAAAAAACTGTGGGCGGCAGCTACAGGGCAGCTGGTCCCCAGGCTGCCCCCATTACCTGGTGTTTGTCCGCACCTCATATCTCACCTTGGGTCTGTGGCAGCCCAAGCCATAGGGGAGGACCTTGACCAAGGACCCAGCACTCCATGCCTTTCCCAGAAATAGCAATGGTGGCCTACCTCTCCGTGCCTGGCAGAGAAGTTCAGCAGCCCTTGCTACTGCCAAAGTCAGTCACCAGTCAGGGACTCAAAAGCCATGATTCAACCCCTGCAGCTGCTGTGGTTAAAAAAAAATCTTAATTACACAGGAAAATGTGCTTGAAATCATGATTTACATTGGTTCAGTTCACCCCTGCCTGAAACCAGAGTAAACTGGGCAAAAGGAAATCACAGTTCATAGTCAATTTTGCCCAGCTGCACCAGCCTTATCAAGATGTGGGGCCATTTGGTGACTGGGAACCAAAGGCTTTTTCTGAAACAGAGAGAGTCATAACCAAGAAATTTCTTAAACTACACAGATTTTTTTCACAGTTCCCTTTGTTGTGGTTTGTATTAGTTGTTGCTTTTCTAACCCACTCTCTAAGAAGCTACTGCTGCTGATACCTGTATTAGCAAGCACTGAAGATTTCCTTAACATATGCTTCAATTATTTTTTTTAACTTGTCGTAGGTAGCTATGTCCAGAAACTTGAAGCCAAGAACAAACTCTGAGACAGATCGACTTGCAACTATTACAACAATTGCCCTTGCTGTGTAATTATGTTTAAACCATATAAATTAATCTTTGCAAATGTAGGATACGTTGCTTCAGCAGCTGTGTTTTGAAGACATTGTGGACTTCTTACTGCAAGCAGACTGGAAATTACTTTCATCATACTGTTTGGAAAAAATAGTCAAACCTCAGGGATTACTAATGATGTGTAAATAAACCAAAGTTAGCATTCTGGGGAAGGAGTAAACAGTAGCAGTGCTTGAGATCCAATGTGGTGACCCAGGCAACGATACTGATCAATGCCTTCCTGGAGGAGGAAAAATTAGAGAGTGTAGAATTAGAGGCACCATTCAGCTTAAAATGAATAGAGCCTCAAGCTAAACAGAAGGGAACAACCTTATAAGATCATACAAGGGCTTTTTGTTCACCCTGTACTATACCTCCTTTCATTGTGCAAGGCTGTTATCATCTTTCATTAGTGGCCCTTTAGGCATAAAATTTTTATCCCATGAAACATGAAGATTTTTATGGACCAAATTAAGACTATTAAATTAAAATCCTGGATGCTTAGCAATGAAATATGGCTGAGGAGAGAAGTCTGAAAGCACACAAGAAACAATCAAATCCCTTGGCAAAAAGAATAAGCAAATAAATACTTTGTGGCTGGATGAATGTTATGCTGTGTTAGCCTTCCGGAACATAAGCTCAAGATGGACATAAGAGAGCCAATTTAAATTCTTTTCTAACTCAGAGGCAACCACACTGAGCTCTAGATTGGGGTCTCATCTTTTCTTTCAAAACATGTCAATTTATTTTACTGAAATATTCACTACTTCCAGAATACAAGACAAGTAGCCACAACTACTAAGCTGGGGAATTGCTTCCTCTCACTGCAGGAATCCTGTAGGATCCCTGTGTTGGGAACAGCAGCAGCAGGAGCACAGGAGACATTGCGGAGTGGTCTGCCCATTCCTTGAAGGCTGTTGCATGTGCCTGGAGAGAGGCATTTATACAGAGGAGTTACAGACCTCCTCAAGGGGAAGAGTGAACTGAACTTTGGTCCTCACAACCTCTGCAGTTGTGTTCACCACCAATCCATACTACCCCCTTTCCTGCCTCATGCGAGTGTGTCCTTCCAGATCACACTTTCTGTGGTTCCCCTTTGTGATAGACACACGCCCTGCTCGCCTGCAGCAAAGGGCTGTGCAAAGTTGGAGCTCTCCTATGAAAAGGAACAACTCACAATTTCACAATTGCTCTTCTACTTTGTCCATAACAAGGCAAGAAGAAATTAGAGTTTGGTTTTCATCACAAATCTTCTGCCCTTCTCTCAGTACTACTTACTGACAATGGAAAAAAGGCAGGGGGAAGGGTATTTCTTACTCACTTGATCATGGTAGAGAGCATCAAGAAAAACCTTCCGTTTGAGAAGGAAGGAGGAGAGTCCCCAAAGATAAGCAGGAAATTACATTGTAAAGGACTAGAGAGCACACAGTTCTTGCAGGAATAGACATGTAACAACACCTAAAGAAACTCTTAGTTAAATACAGCACCCAACTGGAGGCAGTACTGGCATTAGTCTTGTCTTGACAGTTAAAAAGGAAGGAATCAGAGAGGCTAGTTTGCTTTAATTGCATGTAACCAGAATGAAATCCACACCAGCAATTCTATGTACCTAGTGCTTTCAAGAAGTCAAATTACACAAAGCTGAAAACAATTATGAGCCAAATTATTTCAGAGAAAGAATTCAAACGAGAAAAATGTCAGTGATAATTGGGAACTATTTAAACACAATTTTCAAAGTGCCCCAAAAGGCACATTCTCAAATTGCACAAAAAAGGTCAAGTGGAGTTAAAAACAAAACCAAACCAAACCAAAACAAAAGCACAAGCTTGCTTAGAGAGGAAATTAAATCAGCTTTTGTAAAAGCCTCCACAAACAATCCCCCTCCACAATTCTCTCAGCAACAAAATATAAAACAAACAAAAACCACATATATCATCATTAATAAGGAAGGAACTGCTGATAACAACTGTGTATCAGATATCAGCAAAGGTAGGTGACGGGAAACAATGGGATACAAAAGGGGGTGTATAGCCACTGGAATGACAGTAGGGAGGGTCTTTTTTTTTCTAAGCATATCAGAGGAAAAGGCCTCCTAAGAGCAGTAATTATTCACTGTTGGATGGTAAAAGTGGGAGAATCATACAGTCACAGTTCTCGGATTTCTTGCTTGTTTGTTTTTCCATTTGGAGGAAAAGAAAATTTATAGCTGTGTGCTGTGCTGATTGGGGTCCTGGTGAAACACAATCATGAAAAAGGTATGAAAAATAGACCTAAATGAAGTGGAAAGCCCACATCACTTTCAATCAACTGTCTCACCCAGGAGTTAACTTTTTAAACAGTGATTTTCAGTTTTTGAGAGTATCGAGAAACATACAGGACAATAAGAAGATTTAAGTTTGGCCAATTTTCAGAGGAGGTGACCAAGGACAATTGAAGGAATTACAGATTTATCTGCCTGGCACTGAGTACAGGCAAAATAACAGAGTAGCTGTGATGGGACTGAGTTATTAGAGAACTGGGAGTGAAGGGCAGGCAAGAAACATAGTTAGTGGCAAGAGATATATGAGAAATAGATGTTGCTAAACAAACACACATCTTCTTTCTATTGAGTTTACCAATGTTGTTGATAAAGGTCATAACATGGTCACTGTGTATTTACATCTCCATAAGGAAATTTTGATTTAGAACCGAAGAATGGGGGGAAAGTAATGCAACAGTAGAAATTCAATCTATTGCATTCTAAATATGTTTAGAAATACTGATCCAAAGGCACATGGCTAAGTGCCTCTGAGGCAAGCAGCAGGATCCAGGGGACAGTGCATGTCAGGTAGGGTGTGAAGATGGACCTCTCCTGGCTGTGTGCACAGCTCTGTCTCAGCACAGATCCCAGGTTAGACATACAGTGCCCCCGGGGTCTCAGAGGATGAATGTTAGGAGGAAGAGGCTGCACTATCAGCTGTGCAGGGTGAAGGAGATGCTCTGTAGGTAATTCCTCTCCCATGATGCAGATTTGTCCACCTCTATACACCATATAGCAGCATAGACCTACAGCAGCATAGACTATGTGCTGAGTTACAAAGCTGCTCTCTGAACAATTCGAGAGCCCAAAAAGCAACACAAGTGTGACCTACCCAAGGGTATATGTGTTAAACATTGAACCCAGGCCTCTGAATTGCATGTCAATGCCTGGTCCCCATGGCTGGTAGCAGTGGATCAGGCAGAAACAGACAGTGCAAGTGGGGCTAGCACAAAATGTCCTTCACCCTGCATGTCCTTCTGCCACAGTCCCGAATTTGGCAGGGCCTAGGACCTTACACAGGCACCCAAGCTCTTGGGTTTTGTAGGCTTTTTGCCAGTTCATTTAGCCTCTAATGCAGCCTGACACCCCATCCTTGAAAGACTATTGACATCAGTGCTGGTGCTTGCTGGAAATACTGCCCTATTGAGTCTTTAAAGTGACTGCAAAGTCCAAACTCCTACGCTAACTTGATCCATGGCATTTATGGTGACTTCCAAGAAGTCAGGCCATGAGAATAGTGGTTTTAAATTGCTGTGATAGATGGTATATATTTGGATCACAGCTGGTTGAATGTGAATATGTTACATTCTTTTGAAAGGGTTTGGCTGAACAACAGAAAGAAACACTACCGGTTTGCCTCGTCCTGGCTGCTGCGCTGTGGGTCAGGCAGAGTCATTTTGGGGAAAGAAGATGGCATCTTCTCCAAAAATCCTGGGAAGGGGAGAAAACTGTAGGCAGGAGTATGTGGTGAACAGAGGGAATGTCCTTCTTTTGGCAAAGCAGGAGCCCTTCAACAGAACCAAAAGTGGGACATGCAGCAAGATGCTTCTCCCAGATGCTGTGAGGGGACTGGGACGGCTGGATGCAGTTGAAGCAGCTGGTACATGCGGCAGGACTGAGCCCAGGCTTGAAGGGAAGGACTTGTCCATAAGGACACAATGAGCAAGAGTGAGATTCGTTCACAGACTTCCTTAATTTAATCCCAAATTTCCTTGAAGTTTTCTTATCATGATTTCTCTTCCAGTAAAGCCTGGCCATGGAGTTCACAAGCTCCTCTAGCATCTCGGTGTGCTCACTTTCAGGAAAAAGCACGGACCTTCTCAAGAACACTGGGTATCACCTGCTCTTCTGGCAGCCAACATCACCAAGAACCAAGGCTCAAACCCAGACAAAGGGCTTTTCACCCATTGTTGCATTTCCACCCTCTCCAGACTAGTTTTTTGCATTGAATATTATTCATAGAGGAGAAAAAAAAGTACCACTCAGTTCTATGGGAAGCCTTAAAATAATATTTTCATGGCATATCCTCCTCAGGAACAAGAACAAAACCAAAACCAAAACACAACATCAAGAAAAAAAAAAAGAAAAAAAAAAAGAACAACCGAAGGAGTATTAAGACAGCTGCTGGCTAGAAAAGGAAGAAATGCAACCACAGATACGTTTCTACAAAACAGGGCTTTACTGCCTGTTTCTGCCATATTTAAGGGACAGCCCAGAGAGGAAATAGTGGGAAATGACCAGTATGTTGGACACTATGATCTTAAAAGTCTTTTCCAACCTAAATAATCCTACGATTGTGTGACCCCTGCAATGAGAAGCTGAGGCTGTGGTTGAGGCTGCATGTGGCTGGAGCCCCTGCCCTGACTCTTTACTGCAGAAATGCCTTTGGCCAGTAGTGGCCCCAAACTGTGGATTTCATACAGATTGGATGCAAGGTCCCTTTTTCATTTTGTATACAAGATGGGATTTCCAAATTGTGGTACAAGTATTTGTAGAGATAATTTGCAAACCTGTACCCGAGCATGGTTTGATCCTCCCTGCCTTAGTGCCCAGCTGGTCTGGGATCTGGGGCTGCTCCTGCCACTGCCACCCCAGCTGAGGCACATGAGCCAGCTCCAATGGGAATCCTTGGAAGGTAGTGGGGCAAACTGCTTGGAGGGTCATGCAAGGTCTGGAAACAAGAGGATCTGGAAATATAGCCCTATTTCTATATATTTCTACACAGCAATAGAGACTGGACAAAAGCTCATTGAGCTTTTATTTGCATCCACTGTGTTGCTCAAGGAGTTATGCTTCTGGTGGAGTCCACTGCATGGGCTTCCCTCGCCTCCTGGGATTTTCTTCACTTCTTATGACTTGTCTCTTCTGTGAGCTCCCTCATCTCAACCTCTTACCCTGCCAAGGTGACCACAACAGCATTTCTCAGAGAAAGACAAAGAAATGGGAGATCAAAGTAGTTGGTCTGTCTTTGGAAACTATTCTGACATGCTTCCAGGTTTAAGTCCTATCCAGGCATACAGCTATTTCTCACTCTAACAGTTATTTCAAGGAACATTACTAACAAAAATTTATTACTTTAAAATATGCTTTGCATAGCTTAAGAAAATTTTGGCTGGGAGACTTTCTCTACTAAAAAATTTAGAAAAAACTAAGGATTTTAATGTCCTGAATTAATTTTTTAAGATGAGGAAAAAAAAGAATGTGATTTTATTCTCCTAAAAAGAAA
Source organism: Neopelma chrysocephalum (assembly GCF_003984885.1). Taxonomy (NCBI): domain Eukaryota; kingdom Metazoa; phylum Chordata; class Aves; order Passeriformes; family Pipridae; genus Neopelma; species Neopelma chrysocephalum. The sequence continues at coordinate 4,328,617 of NW_020897725.1, forward strand.
AAGAAAAAAAGAAAATGAAAAACAAAAACCATGAGCTGCTACTTGATTTTTCATCTTATTTTCTTAACACATTAGCTTTACTGATATATTTGAACAGATTTAACAGAAAGTCAAAAATGGCTGGAGCTGCATATGTAAAACAGGTTAACAGGTATATGAAAAGATGCCAGCTTGATATTTATGTCTTTTGCCTAGACGCTACTTAACATTTTACAACTTTAATACCTCTTACATGTGTATTTTATCTTTTATCTCAAGGGAAACAGAGATTTTAATTCAACATTTAAAGATTATTTAAGAACTATTTTGAGTGTTAAGTGCTTAAAAATCTTCCATGGCTCAACATTTAAAGTTTCATTTATACTAAGAAGAAATCAGTTGAGATGAATGTACAACTTAAAATACAGGGGAAAATCATATTTTGAAAAGCATTTGCAAGCGAAATATGTGGGTTTAGAGGAGTTAAAGAGGCTCTTTAACAAGCTTTGAAACTTGTGAGCTAAACCAGCACCAGCACAAACACCACAGGGCAGTCAGCAGCCAATATCAAGATAGGACTCAAAATGCCAAAATCTATTTTGCTCTTTTCCCCCCTCCCTCCTTACTTTGCAGAAACATTTTTCTCAACTCCCTGAACCTCAGGCCAAGGCACTTTTCCTAATCAAAATAAAAGACAATTTTTATATTGTCCAATAATTTATAATTTATAATACCAAACATCCCTTCAACAGACAAAGATTTCTTGTTTTGTTTGTTTTTTACTGAAAGCTCACTACCTGGTAGGCCATGAACTACTAAACTCACTACACACTTATTACTGCTGCAGGCACTCTTAAAGATACGTCACTATTTTCTCATTTCCTTTTTTGTGCTATTTTGCGTGATCAACAAATACGAGAATTTACTGCAGGTGAGCATACTAAAAACAACAAAATAAACAAACAAGAAGCCCTCTAAACCCATGCATTTTGGAATAAACTTAAGCTAAAGGAGAAAAACATTATATTCCAGCATGCAGAAGCTATACAGGAATGTAATGGGCAAGTACATTTATTCATATAATTTGTAGATGACAGACATAATACTTACTTATAAAGATCAAGGTTGTTTTCAACTATACTTTCCTGGAAAATCAATCAACATTATTTTTAGCACAGGTTAGGAACTGGAGTAATGATTGAGTGATTTGCCAAGGACATGGTTAGACAGACTTGGAAAACTGGAAACAGTGATTTCTTTCCAAAGGGAATATGTATCAGTCACAGCTGGAATCACTGTGTAGAAGAGTTCAGTTTTATAATTCATGGTGTAAGAGATCAAACAGATTTGAATACAAAGCCTCCTATTACTATGGTAACAGGAATTATCTTAGAGCAGACTTAAGTCAGTTCTGGGACCTACACTGGGATTGCAGTAGGATAGAGCAGACAAGCCAAAAGATATGAAAGGATTTGCAGTTTAAAAATATTTTTTACTACACCCCAATGTACTTCTTCTCCAAAGTAAAACCCAATGTTGAAAAGCACTTTACAGTTTTCACACATGATCAAGGGTCCTCAAAAATCAAAGAGATTTAACAATACAGATGTGAACTAAGCACACACTTAAGTATCCTGCTGGATCACATGCAGACACAGATTTGATATGACTGATTGAATCCACATTCCAATTACAGGCATATGTTTAAAGCCAAGGTTGCCACATGGTAGAAATATATCCATGGTACAAAACCCCAGTATTTTGGTGAGGATTTGTTCTGTGAAGGGTTAGATGTCTATACAAAAGAGTTAGGAAAGACAGAGATGATAAGAAGAGTTTTCTCCTTTGCTAGCATCCGGCTTTATCCAGAAAAATATTTTTTAATTTCATTTTAGTTAGAGCTACCTTAACGCCATGTTTCATCCTCTATTTTCAGCTGGAAAGTTTGCCTAGGCAACTTCCATACTACTTGGTCACTGCTGCCCCTCAGTTCTGGCTTTCAGAGGCTCTGGATGCAGCTCTGGTTCCAGCAAATGGTAGATGAGCCATGCTCATCCTGTGCATCTGGTCTGGGGCCTGAGATGTACTGGGGTGCTGCACTGATAGCTTTGGCATGTTCAGAGCATGTTTGTAAATGGCTTGACAATGTTCTACCTAGATAGAGAGGACTAAAAATAATTCACAGTGGAGAGTCATGATCTAAAGATAATTCAGCATAAGACCAGGATGAAAGGCAGAAAGAGTTTAAGCACCTTTCAGAGGGAAAAAATGTTTTTTACATTACAAATACAGGGTATCAAAGAAAACACAGATGAATCAGATAATGGTAGGAGCTTTTTCATTGAAGTGTTAAGCACATTTTGAAGAAGAGATCCTGTGTACACTGACACTTGCAGTGAAGTGCCGCAAAAATGTCTTCTTCTGTTCTTCTGATCTTGAAAATATACCCATTGAAAAGGTAAAAACAGTTAACAGAAAAAAATGGCATTGGCTAAAATGGGCTTGTGAGGGCTCAGTGAGAGGATCTTCAGCTAGAAGCAAGGTGTGAAACAGCAAGGAAAATGTTTGGTGCAGAAAAATGTCCCAAGAAGGAAGTCTTTGGGAAAGGGAAATAGACTGCCAGTGAGGTGTTAAACCCCTTGGGTCAGTTAAAGTGAAGTGAGAACACACTGCAGGGAGCATTTGCACAGGTAAGAATAAGATCATCTAACAAGGATTTTCCATTAATAGTGTGTGGTGCAGTGGAAGATGCTGAAATTGCACTCCTATCAGGCCCACCACCCCTCAAGGCTGGTTGTTTTCTTTCAGAAAAATGTCATGTAGAGGACATACAAAAGTGCACAGATGCCAAAACATACACCCAGCATCTTCTGCTTCCTCCTGACTAGGAGGTCTGTGATCCACTAGTTGATGCATCTATGAAGGTCCTCACCCGAAGAAAACACCATCACCAGGTGGACCATCATTTATATTTATGGCACTTGTGGGACCCAGATTTTTCAGACCCAATGATTACGTGAATTGAAATAGGTACACAGAGACAAAGGTTGTTGAAGGTAGGAGATGACAAAAATGATGCAATCACATTATCAGGCCAGAAATATTTGGCACTCTGGAGAAGTGTGTATTTTTCATACACAGAGCACTTTGAGCAGTTGCAATAAACAAATATCTGGCCTTAAGCAGCTCCTGAAATGCTTTGCTGAACAGAGCTGTGCAGTGTCAGGACCTTATTTTCAGGTCTATGAGCAAGTGATGAATCCTACTAAAGTGCACATAGTGCACTGTTAGAAATCAAGTCATGTGGCTAATGGAGAAAATAGGTAGTCAGGCAACTGCCTTAAAATGTTGTAAAATTATTACCTCAGCATATACAAGATCCTCATGGCTTGGACTGAAGCTCTCTTAAGCAAGAGGTAACTAGAATCATAGAACAATTTGGGTTGGAAGAGAACTTTAAAGGTCATCTCCCCTGCAATGAGCAGGGACAGACCTAGTTAGAAGAATGCACAGCAAAAAAGTTGCTTAACTGTGGCCCACTGCCACTGATGACATGAAATACTCTACAGACATACTCATTTCTACTTTTCACGAAGAGCAGTAGAGGTTTACTTTGTTAACACTCGACAGCCCCTCAGCTGAGCCCCCAGTTACTGCTTTTGGGAGCAGCCCCAACATGAGGTGCCAGGAGATAGGCTGAGCTGAAAACACACAGGAGCTTAAGTAGTAAAGCCATACTTTTGGGTGGCAATGCATTGTTTAACAGGCTCAGCCTCAGGGCACTAAAGGACAAACCTGCACGAACATGGGTAACTGAATTAGTTTGAAGCATTAGTAAAGGTGATTTAAAGTAACCAGGCTTCTTTGTGTCTGAAGCAGACAAGGGCTGTGAAGGACCATCTCACCTAATTCAAGCTGTCCCAAATGAAAATATCCATAGTCCCCACTAGATCAACTCAGACCCTGAATATCACTAATTACCACTCTTTTTAGTTTTCTAAGTAGGCATATCCTGTGTTGCTTCCTAATCCATTTCCAAGTAAAATGAGCAACATGAGCAAATCTCTAGCTTTTAAACCCCTCAATAAAATAAACTGTTCCTCCTCCTGCAGTGGGTTAGAGGAAAGCAATTCTGCAGGCAGTGAGGAAACAATAACATTTGTAGAGAGAGGAGGCAGTAATTTATTTAGCCAGTTCAGTGCAGCTGAGAGTCTGTGTCCAAAGCCCAGGAACATCACATGATGTGCTTCTGCAATGCCAAGAAACTTGTGCTGAAGGTGGTGACTTGTTAAAACCATTCTAGGAAGTCCCACAAGAATATATCCTTAGGCAAAAACCAACACTAAATTATGTGGGGATGGACTGAGTGGCTGCTGAAGAATTATTCTCTTTGTGCAAGCTTTATTTGCTAGTGTACATTTAATTATGATAATGGAAAATACAGTCCTCTCAATGACATCCATATTATAAAACTAGAATTAAGCAGAGGCACCTAGGGCATAAAATATTGGTATGTGCTTCCATAAATCTAAATCCATAAAATAAATACAAATATTAAACAAACCTCTTTTCCAGAAATCAGTTGCAACAGCTTCTTTTTTTATTCAGAAGAGATGTGCTTGCAGGTTAAAAAAAAATAAAAAAATAAAAAAATCAACAAATCAACTAAAAAATACTTCAGGAAGGACTGGGTGGATTATTTAAATACCAGTGAGGAAGGTGAGCTTGGAGCTTGTTAAGATAAGAATGATGTTGACACAAAAGGGATAAGAATACATAATCTCACTATGAACAGATTAAGACTTGCCAGTTTTTATCATTACAGTTCTGGATCCAGCTTTCACTTAGAGCAGTGAGGCCTACAGCTTATCTCCACCAGAGCTACAGCTTGTTGCAGTTCTTACTAGACCAGCTGCCCTCGGCACAAGTTAGGATGCAGTGATCCATCATCATGGCTAGGCTTTGTGAAGATTTGGGAAGGGCTTTACCCATGTTTGTTACAGGTGCGCTGGTGGCTAAAAAGGCCAATACGAGACAGGCACGTCAGGTTGCAAAAGACACAGCAGAAAGACTCCTTAGGTGGTATATTCTGCAAGGCTCGGTTCTTTCTGCGTTGTCTTTTCTCCTCAAGAGAGATCCTGCGTGCTTTCTCAAAAGCATCGGCAGCGTTACAGAAAGTGTGTCTCCAGACCTCCTGATTGGAGGCCAGAGTAGACCTTTTATGTTGATCAATATGGCCAAGGCTGAGATGTTGTTTCAGGGAGTCCTTGTATCTTCTCTTCGGGGCTCCTCTCTTGCGGCAGCCGGTGGCAAGCTCACCATAAAGCAGGATCTTAGGGAGGCGGTGGTCCTTCATCCTTGAGACGTGTCCTGCCCATCGCAGCTGTGTTCTCAGCAACATGGCCTCAATACTTGTGATTGCTGCTTGTTCTAGAACAGATTGCTGCTTGTTCTAGTCACATAATCTGACCAGTGGATGTTTAGGATTGTACGGAGGCAGCATTGATGGAAGCGTTCTAGGAGTCACAGGCGGTGGCGGTAGATGACCCATGATTCGGAACCATATAAGAGAGTAGACAGCACAATGGCTCTGTAAACACTGATCTTTGTACTTTTCTTCAAGTGTTTATTTCGACAAACTCTTTTATGAAGCTTTCCAAAGGTACTATATGCCTTTGCTAACCTGTTGTCTATCTCTCCGTTGACCTTACCATCCAAGGAGATGAGGCTACCCAGGTAATTAAACTGCTGGACTGATTTGAGCTCTGATTCGCCAGTGATATGGGGATGATGGAAGACTTCCTGAGGTGCCGGTTGATAGAGAACTTCTGTCTTCTTTAAGCTGACTTCCAGCCCAAAGAGTTCAGCAGCGTCTGCAAAGCAGGATGTTAAACTCTGCAGAGCTGCTTCTGTGTGGGCGACAAGGGCGGCCCATGTGCCGGGCTGGGTAGGGACCATGCAGTGATCCAAACAACTCACAAAAGTATTTGTGCGCTCTTTCAAGTGAAATTCAGAAGTGCAGCCTCTAAGATCGTGGAGTTTGGGGTACTTTTTTCTTTGTCAGGTAGTGCTTATGATAGAAGCAAAGCTCCAAACTGTGCCTCATCCTAGACTAGCCTTGTGCAACCTACTCAGTTCGTACCTGAGCTGAAATTTTGGGTGGGATTTCCCCTGATCCTCTGTATCTTCAAATTATGTAACAGTAGAACAAGCTAGAAGTTTCAAATCCTTTTCAAGCCCTTGTGGTATGTGCTGTATTATCTTACAAATTACAAACCTTGAAGTATTTACCCCCATGAATACCCATCTGCCTTTACAAATTCCAGGGCAAAGAGAGAAGAGCTGAAGATCTCAGACCTTGTCTGGGTAGTGAATCCATCATCTCCAGTGGACCATCCTGGGATCTGCGATGTAGCCCACAAACAACCATGGTGAATGGGTGTGAGATATTACAGCTGTGTGGTTGTTCTCCTCTTCAGTTATACAGCAGGAAAGAAACACAAAGCATCAGCCCCAGTACAGGCAAAAGCAAAGGGGCTACTTCTCCTCTTGCCCTTCCTCATTTTCACCTCACCCTTTCCTGCTTCCTCATAAAGCTGCCCAGATTACTGACAGTTTACTTCTCATGTACAATGAAACACTGTTAAAAAGGAAGCAATTGCCCATGTGGAAGCAGAATTTTCCTGAGGGACTGTACAAAGAACACAAAATTAAGTCTCTGAGGAAATGTAATACCTTTTCTACAAATTCAGCACAACATTAAAACTAGGCACAACGAAGCCCTCTGAATCACGTACTTCTGCAACTTGGAAGACAATAAGACAGTAAAAGTGGAGTTTGTGTTAATTACATTATTTAATGCACAGCTGAAAGGTACTGAGACAGACTGGTGGTGAGAACCTGACTAGATCAGGGCAGAAAAGGAGAAGCCTACAAAGGGTGGCAAACAGGTAGGAGAAGTTTGGAGAGAAGAAAGATGAAGCAATAGGCAGATTGTCAGGCAACATCCCAACTTTGGAAAAGAGATGTGAACAGCATCAGATAATGGCCAAGTAGAACGAGGGGTAATGAGATCATCCCCCGGCAAAACCCCAGGAAACTATCTAAATTTTTTCTTTTTCTTTAATTGATTGAACTTTTCTCATTGAACACTCCAAGGATAAAGTTTAAAATGGAATTGACTACATTAGATTTGGGGTAACAACCGGAAGTATAGCTCATGATTTTGACCACAGGAGGGCTCCCAGGTTTCATGAAAGCATATGGAAACCTTTTGAGAAAGGCTAGAATTAGATCATGAGGCATGGAAGGTGAAAGCCATGGAGGTGCACTCAGTTCAATCTGGATGCCTGCTAGTCCAGCTGAGCACACTACATATAATGGCTTTTGTATTCAGCAAAATGCAGAAACAAAAAGAAATATTTTTCTGCAAACTTCTTTTTCTCTACTGCCTTAAGGGGATCATTATAAAAATGTCAGTTGTTAGATCCCTAAAACAACCGTGTTTCTTCTGGTATTACTAGTCAAGAGAATCCCTGAAATTAATTTTTTTTGCTAACAAATAGCCCTTGAGGATTCATTTTTTATCATATGAGGAAAGACTGTTCACATCTGACAAGGCTGCAGCCCACCCAAGATAGGTGCAGCCCACCCAAGATAGGTGCAGCCCACCAGAAGATAACACATCACCTATCACCTCCTTCCTACTGTCTTTTTCACTACACCCCGAAGAGGTGTCCAGTAATTGTACTACAGGACCTGAATCCAGCCAGGAGCCCATGGGCATGGGGAAGCAGGAACAACTGTTCATGTGGTTATACAATGGAGGAGGAGGAGGAGGATGTAGTTGCTGTTGACCCAGAACACCAAGTGCGTGCAACACAAAACACATCCCAAAAGACAGCTAGAAACACAGAACAGACTGCAAGTACAAATGGCAACATGCATTTCAAAGAGAGCAGGTGAAGCTACAGCCATCAGCAGTGCCCTAGAGACCTTATTAGACGAAAATGGGTTGATGAGCAGAGGAGGAGATTTGTCACAATTCCCACAGTGATGAGATAGATCCTGAACTCTGATGCATCTGGATTGGGTCTGAACTTCCTAGTTCCAGAGGAGAAAATACTGACATTATTAATATCTAATTTTCTCAGATGTTAGCAACGGTCTAGTTGGTCATGGCCTACATGGAGAAGTTCTGGTTGGTTCATCAGATATTTGACATTCTACCCTCAGTAATATTAAATGCCTCAAACAAAACCACGCAGATGGGTAAAGGCCACCAGCTTAAATACTCTGAAGAGGTCTTTACCTACAAAAGCTGGTCTTGGGGTTTTAACTGCACCGGAGAAGAAACTGGGTATATATCAGGATCTTCCACATCCTTTCTGCAGAAGGAGTGTGTAAGACCTAACAGAGCTAAGAGGTGGTAGCAGTGCATGCTGTACAGATATGCATGTACACAGAAATGGCACTGGTTAGGCTAAGACTAAAGCAATTTGCAGATGACAATAGATCAAAGCTGAAATAAAACAGGGAGGCCAGAAAAAACAAACAAACAAACAAAAACAAAAACAAAACCAAAACATGTAAGGAGATAAGAGGAAATTTCCTACTTCAGGAGACAGAAGAGGATGAACAGGTTGAAGGTCCAGGAGATGCTGCCAGAAGGGGACTGGGGCTGAAGAAGATTTGTTTGGCAGGTTTATGAAGTCCCTGTTCTCCCAGCATCCAGCCTCTTCTAATAGATCAATCCTTCATGTAGAACAGATGAAATAATTTTCTACTTGCTGCACACAGCCAAGAAAAAGAAAACTCAGGAAAATATCCCCTGAAAAGGATTAAATCCTTTTCTGTTAAGGGTTTATGATGTCAAATAATCCCACCTCTTTTCTAGTAAATTCCAGTTGTAGGGTCAATCAGTTACAGCTGTACTAACCCACAATTACTAACTTCTTTGCCTCCTGATCTCTCCATGGTGAAATCTGCAGATGAAACCTGGGTGACCTCCATCTACCTTTCCCTGTCATATTTAGAAAACAACAGATAAGGTAAGAGGGTAAGGTAAGGCTCCAGAACAACTGTGCACGCACTGTGCATGCTATAAGCAGGATAGGGATTTTCCTCTATGAGGGCAGATCTGAATAAGTTACATCCCAAACTTTTGACTTGTAAGAGCAAAGAAATCTGTGGGGTATTTTACCATGGCTGATGGCAGCAATGCTGTTTTTTATGTCAACACACATTTTAGTAAATGTTAGTTTGTACTCTGTAGTGACAGGCTGTTTGCGGTAACCTTGGGAATACTGCTCTTATCTTGTATTTACACAACAAGTGCAAAGAAACGAGATTAGGTATTTTTCCATAATGTTTAAAAATGCCATTTTTTCTCCCGTCTTGAACAAGGGCTGAACTTTAAACATTTCAAACACATTCCACCACTTGGAAGACCTACGTAGTGCTGTACTAATCATTTGCTGGCAGGTCTACCCTGGCCAGAGTAAACTTGTATTTTCATGACTATACCATGTATCTCAGGTCAAGTGCAACAGTTGTCTGAGACAGCAGCAATGGAAATTGAAACTAGTCACCAAACCGAGTTGGACTAGGACTACAGACAGGATGGACAGAGAGGTACTGTAGCATCCCTCTGGAGATACAGGACTCTGGTAAAGAACTAGGCCTACCAAAAGCATTTTGATGCACAGGATTAATAGAAAACCCATTCAGCATGATTGATTGTCCCCAAAGGAAGTTGAGTTTTGCTTCTATTGCCCTGTATTCATATTTTATTTCAGCCACATGATTCCGAGGCTTTTGCATTACAAAACTTATCCTGTGCCCTCCCACCAGTGGTAGCACTATCAGAAATTATTTCAAAATGCCTTTAAACCTACTATTCAACCTCTCCACGCCACAGTTTCATCCGTGCTTGTGGTAACCGCAGCCTCCCACAGAGGTAGTGACGTTTCATTTGTCTCTTTGTGCCAAACCAGCAGAATAAACCTCACTGACATAAGTGCCAAATTCATTGGAAGAGCACCATAGTGGAGCAGAGAAGAGATGGCAGCTCTGCAGCACCCACATGCTCCCCTGCTCCGGGAAAGTTTGGTTTTCTCCCTCCCTCACAGGGCAGAGCAAGTGTAGTTGTCCCTTTGTAGGTAGGGGCTTGCCAATTAAAAAAAAAAATTAAAAGGGGAATTTTATCAATTGCACTGCAAGCAATATTTCCTGTCTCCTGCAGAGAGGAGCAGAGGTGAGCTGCACAGAAATGTAATGCAAATGTAAGGGTAATTAAAGATATTTGATATGAATGTGAGACTGAAGGGAAGGACCCCTGGTACCTCAGTTCCTGCTGCTACAAATTTATTTTTTTCAGGTTGGGTTCTGCACTCTATACTCACTGTCCAATCTGGACATCTCCAAAATTCCAGTTCTCCTGCATCAAGCAACACCTTCAGAGGGGAACTCCTTCAGCTTTCCTGAGAAGTTTTCTGCTTCCCAATTGTGTGCAGGAATTAGAGAGCTATTTCATCTGTTGTGCATGAGAGACTGATCTATCAGAAGAAGCTGGATGCAGGGGGAACAGGGACTCTGTAAACCTGCCAAATAGATCTTCTCTAGCCCCAGTTCCCTTCTAGGAGCATCTCCTGGACTTTCAACCGTTTAACTTCTTGTGTCTCCTGAAGCAGGAAACTTCCTCTCTTCTCTCTTTTATCACTGCTTTTGTTTTCTAGCCTCTCCTACAAGAAGTGCATGTGTGTTTTCCTTTGTTAAAGTCTTAAAATCTTCACACAAATAGTTGACCAACTGTTTGCATTTAAAGTACTGAGAAGATAGGGACTATGGCAGGATTTCTTTGGAGCAGCCTCCAGGGACACAGCAAGACTGGCCTAATTAAATACAGTTATTTAAATTTACTCCGACTGTATCCCCATGAATTCTGGCAAACCTTCATAAGATGGCACAGACCAGTCAGGATAAGATGGTGACTTTTGCTGTAATTTTGCCATCATGGCCATGCTGTTGGTCAGGTTACTTGACCTGCTTTCAGTGCTTATCTATTCAGGATATAGGACTGTGGAAAAGGGGTTAAAAAAGTAACAGTTTCCTGTAGAAGGGTTATTTTAGTTGCATAACTACCTCTGGAGGATTTTTCCCAGAGCAAAAGGACTGCTAGGTGTGCAGGACACATACAGCTTCTGTTGTTGTGGCAATAGCTCAATCAATCTGACTCATTAAACATGCCTCAAATTTATATCACCAATTGCAAACAGTAATTATCCAAACCCTCAAAACTAGTGTTTGTTCAACAAAAAAATTCAGTGCTTGTTCTCCTCAATGGACCTCTTGCTGAAGCCAGAGTAATATCAAGAAAAGGCAACATGTAACAGAAACAAGTAGTATTTTATATTTTCGAAATGTTCTAACAGGAATGGAAAGCAGAGGGGTTCCTTCCCTCTGCCCTAAGCTAACGTTCACCCTGAGGAATGCCAAAGGCAAATTACAAGTTTCCTTTAAAATGTCTGTTGTTCCTGCAGAGCTCATGTTGCTTAGAGGGATTTAAAAGGCTTTAGCTGGAGCTTTTGTGCACTGGAGCTTTTGTGTTGATAAGGCATCTTTCAACAGGAAAAGTACCCCATGCAATGTGCAGAAGTCACCACAAACATTTCCCAGCACAGCTATTTCTGCTAGCACAGTAAAATAAAATAGCAATACCCTGCTAGAGCATGGGGCCAGGGGCTGAAGAGAAGTAGGTAGAACAGAAGTAAATTACTAGTATTTATTGTCACAATAAACAACTGAGTTAAAAAAAATGACATTTTCCTACACATTAATAGTCATTCTTTAATGAGAATGAGAGTTAAACTGTCTCTCCCAGCAATTATCGGAAACTGTATTTCAAAAGCAAACTTCTCTGAACACAGGAAGAATATTTTTTAGAGCTTTAACATTCATTTGGTATAAATATCATCTTATTTTTGAGAAAAAAATAAAAGAATTACATAATTTGATTTAATTAAAAACCCAAACAAACAGGGAAACAGATTAATGTTAAAGCAAAACAGTAGTGGTGGTCTTCAGTTTGGTTTATGAACCACCACATTAAATCATCACTGAAGTTGGTGTTGAAGGAATTAGGTCTTAACTGAAAACTCTTTTAAATCCAGAGGAAATACCCTTTGTAGTACATGTAAGAACATAAAGTTTATCATGGCAAGAAGCCCTACCAAAAGCTTCCAGGAAAATATTTCTGTCCTACCAGACAACCACAAGAGACAATTTTTAAGTTGCAAGAATAGGATGTTTCCAAGAGCTTTGTACAGTTATTAGAATTTCCACCCTAACATTTTGGGGATATTTTAAAGCATTCAAGTTCTGCACTCTTCTAAATTAAACAGAATTTGGCACCTAGAATACTGAATTTTTGTCTACTGTTCACAAGAACTTTATCATCTGTATTAACACAATTATAGTTTACTACTTTCTCTTAGATGGGTTCTACAGGGATGCAAGTTGCTGAAATTGTGCCAGATTAATTTTATTTAGGAGGCCTGGCCACTCATCTGTGTACATGGCTGAGATGCTTTCCAGCCCTTCCTGCTTTCCTCCACTATCTGTAACCCCCAAAAAGAAAACAGAAAACCACTTTTCTAGAGAGAGAGAAAGCTGTAACCCCAAACAAAGGCTTTACGATAGTGCCACTAGTGGGTTCAGCTTCAAGAGGCATTCTAAACAATAATTTATCTTTTACATCATCTAACTACACTAACACTAATGCTCCATAACATATACCTTCTATAAAAGCTGTCAAAGCCAAATCAGGCCATTACCTAGATACCAGCAGGAAACACAGTCTCTTCCATTGGCTTAGGACTGTGCCATCAGTGTCACTTGTAGGGGCTTGCAAGGATTATTAGACTGTTACTGCACAGAACCAGCAAACAGAGACTTGACTCCCTTGACCAGGCAGGTGATGGTTGTAAATCATGTGCACTGTATGGACTTTACTGTACCAGAAGTTACATATGTGCAATGAGCCCAAGGGGCTTCCTTTGAGAACAAGGGCTTAGACTCAGACTAGGGAATACGTGGAAGATTCTGGCTGTTAGAACAAGATGACAAAAATCAGATTTTCTCCTCTCAGCTAAAAGCCCACTGCTGTGTGTTTAGCAATGTCATCTCCTTCAACATCTGCCTTATTTCAATTTCCGTCAAAGTCAAAGCAAAGGATGATGGAGCAGGTATTTCCAGGAATCAGCCCAGAGCAGCTGTGGTAGAGAAGGGATGTGACACAGTCGCATCAGTGACAACAGATGTTATCACGAATCCTCTCCACAGCTCCAGAGCAGGACCAAGTGGCCCCAAGCATGGAGTACCCCTGGCAGCTCGTGAAAACAAGCATCCTCCTCTCCCAGCTCTGCCACTGTTAGCAAAGCCTTACCAGCAATGACTACTGAGGGTGTCTATTTTATGGTCTCACTGCTGAGTACCAGGGCAGGGCACCTGGGCTCCTGACAGTCTTCTTACCAGCAAACCTAAGCTCTTGAGAAGGGCTCTGCCCAGTAAGAGATCTGTCAGCACTCATCTGCCCGCAAGCCCCTCTGAACATCCCTGTGAAAGGAAGTCAAAACACATTAAAAAAACTGAATGTGTGGTTTATTATATTTAAGATGCTATTTGTCTATAGTGCTTAAATATGTCTGTCACACAGTAAACAGTAAATGAGTGTAATCTTACATGTTCAGTATTTTGATATACAGTACAGGACTACAAGTGTGGTAAAGGAGCATGGAAAATTAATATTTCCTTGATGCACGCATCAAACCTTGCAGCACCACTTAAAAGCTGAGAGTAAGGACTCAAACTGCAGTATTACAAGCACTACTAAATCAACCCAGAGACATACCTATATTAAACATTAGAGAAACAAAACAAATGACACAAAGGTTTAATACTTAAGATTTGATACAGGATTACAATACTAATATTTTTAATGTCCTGGTTTCAAATTAATAAATATAAAAACAATATAAAAATATACACCAGTTGATAAAAGGATGCACTGAGTAAGGTTAGAAAGCTAAATTTCACTTTCAAACGTATGCAGGTATGTCTTTAGGGAGAGGATTTCTGTGTAGCTGCGACTGGTCTTTCGGAAGAAGTCCAAGCTAGTGAGCTGTTCGATGTCACGCACACGTGCAGTGTGCATCTTAAGAAGATCTTCAACCCACTTAGATTCATCCTCCAAGCTCTGGAAAAAAAACAACAAAACAAACCCAGGTTTATAACATGCTTTGTCAAAAATCAGCTTCAAAAGCAAATGTAACTTTCCTAAACATTTGTTACATTTGAAAAATCTCTGCCTTATTCAAGAATGACTAAGGTAAATGAGTTGCAAGAAAACAGATTTGAAACTTAACAGGCAAGATGAATCCTGAAATTTTATCAGTACTCATTTTACAGTTCAGTTGAGACAATGGAAAAGCTGGCCCCCAGTTGAAAGGTGTTTCAGAAGAACAACTGTATACTTTTAGAAGATCCACTGATCACTACACATTTTTTTTATCTCACAGAAACATCTCACATATTCATTACTTTTGTATTACCTAAGCCCAAGCTCCAGGCTGTTTAGCTTTGAACCCTACCCCTACACATTATTCTCAATTGACCATCACATCATCTAACACAGCATTATTTGAATCTTTCCAATTTACTTTTAGGAGACCATTGCAATTCATTACACATTTGGGACAATGGCTTATGTTGGTACCTAAAAACCTCTGTTATTGGAACATATATACTATTCACTGATAGAAAAAAGACTTTCACCAAGAACTTGCCATTTAAAAAAAAAATCAGGAAGATGTTGATGCCAGAGTGATCAGGGTTAGGTTCTGTGGGTGTAATTTCTCTTAAGGGACAGCTCCTGCTGCCTGCCTTGTGCCAGCACCAGCACATGTTGGAGTGATCCACAAACAAAGGTAACTCACAAGCATATCAGAAGATCAGCTCTGCAAAACACTGCAGTGACTGGCTGTTGGAGTGTGTTAACCAGTCCAAAACATGTCCCACAAGCATTGCAGCCAGCCCTGGGGACTGCACAGCGGGGAGCAGACGTGGGAAAAGGACAAAGCAAACAGGACTTTTCCCCTTTTGGCCTCTCTAGCTGGTACATCTACCCTGCTGCTGGGGAAGCAAGTTAGGAATGGAGGGTTGTGTCTCTGGGCTTTTGGACTCCATCTGTGTGACTCAGAAATCTTGCTGCTAAAAATCTATTTCTGGGCTTACTCCTAGAAATGAACTCTCTTCTGATTGTCTCAGCAAGGTCCTCCTACAAAGTGATCCTCTCATGGATCAAGACTAACCTTCAGCAATGCCAGAGCCTATCCAACACAGTAAATATGCCACAGCCCAATAAGTGGGTCACCCAACAAAAGCCAGGAGGGTGAGCTTGATTGTTTGAACAGAGAGGACACGAAGTACCAGACAGATCACAGGTGGCTTCTCTTAAGCAAACGCCCATGACCTAGTCAGCACTTGTCAGGTTTGAAGCTTCTCAGCTCCAAACCATCTTTCCTCTCCATGTCACTAGCAACCTGAGGCCTAAAACCAGGTCTGGAACAAGAAAAGAAAGACGCAAATTAAGAGGGAAGGGAAAGGAGTGCACCCTACTCACTCTGCTTTGCCTGCAATGCCATGCTCCAGGAACGCCCCCTGCTCAGCCTTGGGCCTGACAGTCAGGTTACTGGTCTGCACACTGGCCTCAACAGCGTTGTTATTGCAAACACAGTTACTCTGACATTTTTGTTTGTTCCAAGCCTTCCTTCTGAGCAGAAAATCTGCATTTTGCAGAGCTCAGAGAGAAGTTCAAAATGAGCTACAAAGCTCACTTTTTTGAATACAGTCAGTTTGCAAAAGATCTGCAATATGAATAAATCACAGGACTGTGAGGTTGGTTTAAACCAAGTCCAAATAGACAGCTTTTGCATGACTCCAGAAAATCAATCAACTGATCTAGGTTTTAGTTTTTCCATTCCACAACTGGCCCATGAAGGCTCAGGTCAAGTGGCAAGGATTTTAAACACAGTGATCAGCTAACACAGTATTACATTATTACATTACTAGATAACAATGAATGAAGTGTATACATTTTAAATTATAGTTTTTCCCATCTATGTTGGTTAGTCAATAGTACAGTGAGACTTAGAAGGAAAAAGTAACAATTGAAAATACGAGGGTAAATTGAAACAGGCAATCAATTAGGACGATGATCTAAAATCCAGTGGAAAATGTACCAGATATTCTGGACAAGAATCTCTCTGAATATCACATTATTAGCTGGAAAGCTGAACATGATGCATGTAGACAAGTGGGTGAGGAACTTGCTTATCAAAAAAAAATTTAAAGGTTTTGCTGAAAGGGAAAATAGTGGCCTGGAGGAAGTTTCTAGCAGGGTTCCTTCAGCTTTGGTCTTAGAAAGGATTTTGTGTAATATTTTCACACACGCTTCTTGAGCCAAGGTCATTAGTGTACTAGTAAAAAATCACAACAGTTGAGAACACCTGTCAGTGCAGAGGAATACTGGCATAGCGTAGTGGAGGATGCAGATGCAGGAATCCCTGGTGTAGTATGAAGTTAGGTTACCTGACATACAGAAGAGAAATACCTGGGTGTACCGGTTGTGCATGAATGTGAACCACCATTATAAAACAGCTATGGAAAAAGCAAATCCTAGGTAGTATCAGAGGAAAAAAAAAACATTTTCACTTTGAGATCTGAGCTACAGTACTTTATCTCATTCATGATCCAGGAAAAAAAAAAAGAAAAACTAAAAAAAGATCAGACTGGAAGAGATGCATAGGAAGACTACTACCATACTCATCCTTCCTTACAAGAGCAAAAAAGATCCTGGGTCTTCCACAAATAGAGAGAAGTATATGGCTTGAGATTCATCATAAATCATCACTAGGGTAAATCCCAAAGAAGCCCAGTGAAGAACTATTTAAGACATAGAAAAATGTTGACACAAGAATAAATGGGTATAACCTCACCATGAATAAACACAGTTTAGAAATGGAACAAATTCAAATGAGAAGTGTAGTGGTGTTCTCCAATGGCTCTGTGAAGAGAGAGAAAGTGTGCAGCTAGACCAGAGTGGGAGGGAAAGCTAATATTTCTTCAAATGTTAAAAGAAAACTGTGGAGAGGTTAAGGTAAAATTGTTATATTATTCCACGCATTTCATCCATGAAGCATGGTGAGGTTTTACACAATCACTTCTTTGAACAAATAAGATGGAACACCATGTGCAAAAGTAAGACTGATGCTGTATTTCAATGGCAAAAATTTGCCTAACTGTACTTTCATTCAAGAGTAACATTTAAATACTTTTGGAGTGGTGCTTTGCTATATAGAATTCATAGACCTATATCTGCTAATGACCTTGTAGTAGCACTGAAGTTCCTCTCAGAACTGTAAATACACACACCATAAGTAGTGTGACCCATAGAGAAAAGAAGCCTGGTTTGAGATGTAAGAAATCAAAGACTAAAAGAGGCCATTATTGTAAAGAGCTCATAAAAAAGATTTCAACAGTTTAAGAGAAATATGACTTGCAATAGAAGGAGGAAAAAATAAATTACTTTGTCATAAAATGACATATGGGTAGAGTTATAAGAGCAGAGGCACTAATAACTGCCAGACTAGTAACCTTCAGATCACCAACTGGATCTTGACTCAGAGGAAAGCAGTCCAGAGAAAAACCACGATGAAGTATATGTAGGACTTTATGAGACTTCTAGTGGAAGACTTCTCTGCCCAGAGCAGTTCAGAGTCTAAACAGGGGAAAGCCAGACCTGCTCAAGAGAGAGGGATACTTCTCCAAAAGCGTGGTTTTAAAAAGAGAGACCTGAAAGCAGACGATGTTTGATGAATGAGAAAGAAACAGTGTTCCAGGTGAATTGTGTACAGAACTGGAATGACTATTTCTGCCTGTAGCTGGAACAGGAGTCTTAACTTTTTTGCCAATACAAAATTCATAACATTAATGCGTTCATTCAGGAAACGGTCTCCTGGCAGCCTATAGTGAAGTGTCTGTGTGCAGGAATCCACACAGCTGTGTAATGGGAGAACAAGTTCGGCGGAAGGACAAGTCTAAATACAGCTGCCTGGGGGGACTGATGTCCTTGCACAGTGCTGGAGCCCACGGGGACCCAACCGTGCTCCTGCCACACCATCAGCTGCCAAGCGTGTGTGTTACTTTCTGCAGTGCTGACCAGACCAAAGCCTTCATCAACATTCTTACAGTGTAAGACCTTGCATCCTAAAGGAAGATAGGAAAGAAACCAGGAGGTTGTCTGGCTGTCTCTGTAATAGGAACCCAAACTTCTCCCTTGAATCAAGGGATTCTGGAAACAGCAAGAGCTGGCACTCTACCCTTGGCAGGTTTTAGCCTACACGTTTAATACTGTGTGGGCTGGACGTAATCATGCTGTCTGATGCACCCAGACTGCCACAGCAGACAGACTGTATTGTACCTGCATGTGGAAACTGACCTCAGTAAAAACATCAGGCTGGCTGCCAGGACAATATGTCTATACATACAACCTCCCCCAATCTGCTCTGAAGTTACACTGACAGTGTCTGTCAAAATGTAGAATCCTACAGATTGTTTACTGCCAACCTACTGTATGTCAGTTCTTCCAGACAATTTTAGGTGCAGTAATAGTTCCATAATTCCCCTGATATCTCAGAGGAGTGCTTTTGTCTAATGAGCTAAACATGACACTCAGCAGAGTCACTACCTTGTGCTGCCATTCAACACATCGTTGAGCATTAGCTTCTAATAATAATGGATTTTCACATGTCCCAGGAATATGTTTACCACAGGGCTAGAGTAGTGCAGCAGGACTTACATTGCAGCTCTCATCATTGTCAGGTCGATGGGGAAGGATGTATGAGAGAACAGAGAGTGGTCCATCACACTTGTCGGCTGGCTGAGTGAAATCTAAGCAGCTGGTTATGATGGCATAGTAATGAGTTGGAACAGGGATTGCGCTGCCTTCCACAAACCTATGGGAATAAAACAAACATTTATCCACAAAGGATGAACTTGTCTGGATGGAAGTTACACAAAGAACATTGTCTTTCCTCTCCTACATGTGAGGACACACATACATTGCTGAGATGTGCTTGATTCCTGGACACTATCTGAAAATGGGCATCCAATTAGCTCATACTGTGCTATAGAAAGAACCCATGCAACACTGAAAGGCTTCTTCAGTTCAGGGAATGGAGACAAAGCATTACTGAATTAACAAAAGACCTGAGTATGTAACTCAATAGTGCTGCTCTTAAGTTCTGGAGAATTTTAGAGAAAACAGACAATTTGGAACATAATTCAGCTTTCTCTCAAGGATGAACACCTAATTTCAAAGTCAAGGTGAAGAATTAACTGTTGAATTGCCATTTCCTTATTTTTACCACTGTCCTACCTACATGGGCATTTAGTTTTAACGAGCAATAATTTTAAAAAGAGCTAGAAAATGAAATTTCCTCCCAAAAATCACATGATGTGCAGGTAATGAATTGTTTAAGATAAAGTCACCATTAAGAGAAGCAACAGCAAACCAATTTAAAGACAAACTCTTACTGTTTTATTTTGTCAGGTGTGTCATGTAAACCATCATAGTCATAGTCAAAGATTGGTCCACTTATAACATTGACTCCATTTCGTTCAGTGGCATATCTCTTCACCAAAACCCTTTGGAAATAGTTCCATACCTCTGTGGGTAAAAAACCCAAACAAAATCAATCAAACGAACAAGTAAAAAGAACCCTCAACACACTCGAATTTGGATAAGTCAAAACATGTCAAGATTATAAACAGTTTTTCTTTCCTGAAGATAAAAATCCAGTGGACATCATTCACACAACTGTAGGGGAAATCAAAGACCAAACATTACAGAGTTACTGCAGCTTCGTTCTGTTTTGTCAATAAAGCCTATTCAGACTTTTGTTCTCTGCTGATTTTTTTTCGCTCAACCAGTGATAAACGAAATGCACGGTACCACTTCCAGGCTGGCATTGCCACAGGCCTTGCAATAGAGATTCTGCTGTTCCTTCACCAAGCTGTAGAAACAGCTATTCACAAGCTTTTGATGTCCCTGAACACTGCCTTTGTCTTTCTTATCTAGTTCTGGGGAACAGTGCTGTGGTGGTTTTTTGTTTTGGTTTGGTCTTTTTTAATTTTAAAAATAATACAGCACCATGATTAAATGCAAACCCCAAACATTTTTAAAAAAGGGAAATACAAAGGTCATAGTCATCCAGTTAAATTCTCGTTGAATACAAAATGTCTAAGTTTTAAATTAGGTTCCATCAAGAATGCAAAAAGCATAGCATCTCCTTATAGCAACCTTTGGGAAGAGCATGAAACACTTTCTCCCACCATGCCCTCCTCAACCTTGACAAGTTAGGATGGGAAACACACTGGAATCTCCAGTTACATCATTCTTTTTGTTCTTTTTTCCCTTTTTATTTTAACTAACATAAGTGTGGGTAAACAAAACTTCTCAGACTTGCAAAAGTTTAAATCTTGTCTTGCCAGCACAGATGGTCAAGTCCATGGTTCCCTGGCGCTGATGGCAATGCCAGCCTCAGAAAGCTCACCGGTACACCTTGTCCTAAGACTGACCAGTGCCACATGCAATCCCTGCTGGGGCTGATGCACAGGGCCACCCCCAGCAATGGTCTAACAAGAACCTCACCCACAGTAACCACTTGGCAGTACCACTCCTCCAGCTGCTCATTCCTCCAATGCATATGCCTTAACAATGAAAACAGTCCAAAAAGGAAAGACTTGCCCTCCCTCCCACTGCCTCAAATTTTGTAGCTAAATCAGTTCCCTGCTCCAGTTCCCAGAGCAACCACACAGAGAGTAATGCCAGGGCAACGGGGGGCCAGCCCAGGGGCATCATTCTTGTAGCTCCAGCAAAGCAGGAGCTGCTCAAGCCAGTCTCACTACGGAAAAGACAGACACAGAATTATTACTCATGAGGGTGGGATGGGACAGTGAATTACAAAAACAAAGAAGCGGAGGGTGGCCTCTGCAGCCAGCACTGCCACCAAAGCCAGCACAGCATAAAACTGCCACCTCGTATTTTCCCTGCTGTGGAAAAAGGTCCATATAATGAGCTTATACTTGGCTCTCAGTATTGCAACCTGCACACATGCAGTGGTTTTTAATTCCTCAGGAATCATATTAGTGCCAGCATATTTTCTCAAGGAATCCTTCACCCACTTGTGATGAAGAGGAAGGCCTCTATAAAAAATGAGCTGCTAGAGGTGGGTTGTTCTCCTGTGATTAGAATTTCAGCCAAATTTCTTAGATTAACATTAGCATAAAGAACAATTTTATGAAGTGATTTAAGAGTGGGAAATCCCCAATAATTTTGCACTCTGTAATCAGTTAAGTGCCTTTGCTCAAATTTCCAGCAAACATCACCACTTGTTCCTACTCAGAGGTTTTTCTGTTAAAAACACTCTTTCCTGGTTAAAAAGAAAAAGGCTCCCATAGGCTTTGATGTTTATCCAAACCTCTCTGGTCTAAAATCTGAATTGGAAATCTCACAAGAACAGGCTCTTGAGATTCTTCCAAGGCTTCCCAATTCCTGCCAAGCCAAAAATGCCACCAGAATAGCCTGATGGCTTTCCTACCTCTTGGCAAAACTAGAGAGAAAACGGATGTGCAGACAAAAGAAATGTTAATACTATATCTCTAAAGCACTGAAAGTTTCAGCCAGGTTTAAATCATTTCTCATTTTCCATAAATTTGTTTTCTTTTATTTTTTTCTTTATAGGTAATAAATATGTTCCATTTCCCTTTAAGGGCATGGAGAGAAAAATGAAATGTAATCACTTGTTCCTGACCTACAGCAACATGCTAAGGGCTCCCAGGCTTGTGCACGCTCTCAGGCTCCAGTTGAGAAGTAAAAACATGTTACCTAAGTATGTTCTCCACTAGCTTGGGCTGCAGACAAGAGAATCTCAATAGTCTTACAGAAAGTGAATTACTGTGTCATAAAGCAAAGTTGCTGACCTGTCTATGCTCTTACCTTAGCCCAGTACCAAGGAAAATAAATCTTTCTTAAGACTTCAGCCTTTCTTGCATTATTTTGCCTGCCCATACCTAAAACTATACAGGTGTCCACATATATTATCTGCTGGCTACAGGTAACTGAACTTTATGTTCTAAACTTCTCCCACAATCCAACACGCAGTAAAAAAACATTCGTTCCATAATCCAACAAACAGTAAAAGAAAGAGAAGTATAGTCATGGAAAGAGAAGTATAGTCATGGAAAGGGCACTTACTTTTGAAGGCAGGATACATTGGAATGACATTTGTTATTAGAAAAGCATCATATTTTGCTTCTGCAGAGGAACTTAATTCTGAAAACAGTGAAACAGCAAAATATTAATAAGATGAAATATAAGAATTTCAAACAATATAAAAATGTTTTGAAAATGGCTTCAGAGATTAGCCACCAGGAATACTGTAATCTAAACAGCAAATCTGAATGCTACATTCAGAAGTGTACACTACATACACAAAATTTGTCTTTAATGTAGCAGCTGAACACGGAAAGGAAAGATTCTATCTTTGCTTTGCTTTGCTATCAACCAGTTCACAATATTTTTATATAGCTTTATATTGCTGTCTCAAAAGTCAGAGATCTGCTTTGCAAGCTTTTAAAAAGAGGCCAACAATTTCCAGGGCAAGTGTGGAGTGTGGGATTATCTTCTAGTTCTGAGCAAGCCTCCCATCAGTAATTCAATTTCAGAAATCCACCATAAAATACTTTAGCCACTGAGTGAGAAAGGCAGAGCAATGAAGTTCACAGCCGTGAGATAGTTGTGTCCCTTGAACATTCACTAGTCCCAGAAGATCCTTGCTCCAAGGCAACTGCTCCAGGAGAATCCAGGACACTCATTTACACAGAGTTTCTACTGGCACTATTTCTAGAGGATGGCAGAAATTTTTAGAGTATGCAGCAGTCTAATTCGGATTTATAAATTAAAAATATGTTTACCTTACTGCTGTTTGAATTCAAAATTAGTCTGTTTATATCTGGGGCGTGTGCCTAGAGTATGTTCATACCTAAGGTTTTTCCCTAACAAAAAAGGAAAATTACAAAATCTTTAGGTATTAAAAGCTATCCAAACTTACGAGGAGGGAAAAGGAAGCCATAGGAGAGCTGTTTGTCACCCCTGTAGGCTGCACAGCTCTGGCTGTTTCCTGGAGAAATGCGCAGGTCAGGCCTCACACAGCTGGAGAGGTGCTCCGGGACACCTGATACCTCTGCCTGCATTGAGGAACACAGACAGAAACAACAAAAAGAGTAATTTCAGCTTTTATAGATAAAAGAAAGCTATTTCATACGGTCAACAGACTATACGGAAGGCCTTGTGTGCAGTAAAATAAACCACCTAGTTGTACAACCAAATCATGCTCCTGCATTTGCTGCAGAGCCCCTTCTTCAGGTAGCAGAAATCACCATGGGAAATAATTCAAATGAAGTCACTCATAATAAAACAAACCCCCATTGAAAAAAACTTAAAAATAAAATTAAAATAGGAACAGAAATATACAACCCTTCTGCCTTAAAATTCCTCCCTCATGAAGGAAAAAAGAATTTGGGCATTGTTTGCAATGGTACTTGACATAATTTCTGGTGGGAAAATCTTCCTGGGGAAAGGGAATTTTACGACTTCAAGAACACAAGTACCAAAGAAATTTCCCCAGGACTTTTAAGCACTTTTTCAAGAGGAATGAGAGCACTAACCTGTTTGGAAATAGTGTAGGATGTCCAGAGAGGCATCAGGAATGTTTCACTGTAGCCACTTTCAAAGTCGTGGTGATGCAAGATATTGTATTTTGTGCGGTACAGTACTGCAGGGCGCCCATATAAAAGATGCTTATCTGCAGATCAGAAGAAATTACATTTACATTTATTACTGAAAAACTTTAAGATAAAAAAAAAAAGGGGGGGGGTCGACTTTGTATCACATGTTGATTTTTCAGTCATCATTAATGGGATACTGACCCTGAATAACTGCTAAGAAAATCTTGCAACAGACAGAGCAGCAGCTCTTCAATAGTTCTAGTTGGGATCCTCATTCCAGGCTCACAACCCCCTTTGGGATTAAAATTCCATTCTAACGTTAAAAGCTTGATGTGGTTATAGCATGGAGAGAGGCGTCCAAACACAGGAGACTCCTCAAGGATCCCTGTGTCCACATCTCAGTCACACATGAGGTGATAAGCACTTTTTTTGTAGCTTTACATCAGTCCCTATTCTAGCAGTCCTGCCATTCCTCTCTGGACTTTCTCTCTTTCCTATGTTTTTTGTAAAGTCCCTCTCAAAAGGGAGGCAGAAGTGGTCACTCACTAAAAGAATAGGTTTTTTACCCTTGGCTGATACAGATTTTGTTCTGAAGACTGGCGTGCTATTTTTTGTTAGTAATATCAAAGAAAACAAAGAAAGAAAAAAAGCCTTTTTTCCTAATTTTGGCTACAAAGACGTCTCCAGCTCTGTAAAACTTGCTTTTCTTCTGTCTCAGTGATAAGTTATAGTTGAATGTCCTTAGATAACTCTGACAAGCTTGCTTATAAACAGATAAAAACATTGAATGAGATAGAAGAAAAATAAATTTCCTGGCTAATCTTGCACTGCCCTGTACAGTTCATTGATTTTGATAACCTTTTGGCAAAAACACTTGGCTTTCTTTTAGAAATTAAAACCTAGAAACAAGGAAAGCAGCCTAACACAGTTTACAGAAAGGCATTTAACCTGAAAGAAAAGGGCATGTTTTATTAGTGTTTGAGTCCAAACAGAGGATGTTTTCACAGGGCACAAGAAAAAAAGTAGGAAAAGCCCAGTCTAAGGATAGAGATGATAAACTTGCTTTATTCAAAAGAAGCTGAAGTCATCTTTTTCTTCTGCATGTGAATAACAACATAGTGCACTGTGTGGGAGACGGGAATTAACAAATAAATGCAGGAAGGTCTGTGAACAGGTGCTACAGCCTGTAATGAAGTAAAACAAAATAACTTGTACCTAGCAGAATTCCTTGTTGTTTAAATAAGGGGCTCATCATTCCACACTTAGCAGCAAACTGACAAACCAACAAGTGTAATTGGTTTAAATGCTTACATCTTAAAATACACTAAAAATACTATTTTTATATTACTACAGTGAGAAAGCATCGGAACCATAATCCAAAACAGAGATGCTGAGATACCCCAGACTACAATGGCAAGAGTGTTTTTTACTGATGTCAGAAATTGCCACAGCAAGGAGGAGCCCTTCATTAATTGGAAAAATCAGTTTAACAAGATGAAAGCTGCAGAAAGGCAATTTAACTCACATAAGATGAATAACTTCACCTTTAGAAACTGAAGGATAGGCCGCATTGACTGTTCTTGACAGTTACTTGAAAAGACAGTTTACTACACATAACTAAACCAAACCAGGAGCTGTTCTGCTATTAATGACACAAAGTAATTTGCAAAAAAAACCAGAAGTGGATTTTATTAACTGGGGCACCAGGTTCTTACCTTCTGTTCCCTTGACGTGAAAGCGCTTGTTGAGTTCATCCAATTTGTTCTTCTCAAGAACAGAAAAAAGGAACAAGATTAGGATCACTGGAGCATTCTGACATCTTGTTTTACTAGGCATCTAGCAAAACAAAACTAGTGCTATAAGACACTGATGATTTTCTTGTCTCCTCTTTTACAAAAAGCCATAATTGTTCCAAAAGGGTAGAAACACTTCACAGGAAGGATATAGGGAATTCTTATAGATCAAACCCTCTCAAAACAAATAAAATGGCTACAAATTTATTACAAATTAATGCTAATAGTGGAAGCTTCCACAGATCTTAAACACTTACTTTGTCATCACATGTACATCCTATATCAAAATCTGATGCAGAAGGGAGGGCTACAGGATACAGTGGTTTAGCAACTTCATCTGGCACAGTTGGTTTATAAACATTGGCTCTCAGTAGGTGATTTAAACTTCCATGAGTGCCATTATTGGGAGCAGGCTTTAATCCAAGCAGATCTATGAAATCACCAAAGAAATATGAATGATGGTTAGATTTCAAATATGTATTCACAACTCTACCGAGCCGAGACATTTATTAGCAATACTGTTTACACCCACAGCATGTAAATGAAAACTTTTAATTTAATAAAAATACTGATCTTTTGTCCAAATCATAAAATTTCAGATGACACATGAATAGTATTGTTGCCTTTATGACAAGAAGGTTAATTTGCATCAAGACACTGGAAAACAGTTTTATTTTAACTACTCCTTCAGCTTCCGATGCAAATCCTACAGTCCATGTGCTGACCTTAAATCAAACATCTTCAACACAGTGGTTTATAAATAAGGGATAACTACCTCTTAGGTAGTTTGGGGAAAAAAAATTACACCTTTGAAACGTCTTGAAAGTTTTATTGTGAATTACACTTCACACGTTTAATTGTGCTGAAAAATCAGTATTAAAGATCCTAATGAATATCTGTATACATCATCAGATTCTTCTTCATGGCTTCAGTACAAATTCAGGAAACAGAATCGTACAGAAGATGCCATAGAAAACTAAGTGGCAAACCTGAGCTGCTGCATGAGACATGCAGGTGCAGAAGCAGTCTCTGAACAGAAACCTCCTTCCTAGACTGCTGAGATGTGGACACCACACATTTTAGTGGTGTCCATTTGATCTCTGTCAAGCTGCACACATCAAAATCCTCTTTATTGGCCAGTTGCTAAAGTAGAGCAAACTGAGGTCCCTGAGAAGTGCCTTCAGCCCACCTGGTGAGTGCTTGGGAAAGGGGAACTAGGAAAAGAACACTGGGAAGGACTCAGGGCATGAGCTCACAGGTGTCTAAATGAAGTCCTGATGGCCAAAACAGCTTGCTGCTTTTGCAAATTTTCAGGCAGGCAGCTTACCACACATGACGTTGTAAAGTTCAATGTTTTCAAAAGGAGGTACTTTGGTCTTGTACTTGAAGGTGGGGCCATAACCTATAAAGACAGTCTTAAAAAAAAAAAAAGGGGAAGAAGAGCATTAAAATGTAGGGGGTTTTCACTATTTACATTGCAGAGAACTTCAATTTCTTCTGCCTTCAAAGACCCTCCCACAAAGGTTACTGTGTTGCTGATACCTGCATGCTGTTTATCTTGTTGTCATAGCCATGGTCTCCATGGAAGAAACATTTTCCTGTTGGTTTCTTGTAAACGTCCACAGCTTTCCTAAATAGAAAAAGCATTAGAAAATTTCCTCAAAAGGTGGCTGACCTGACGATATACTTTGGGGGCAGGAAGCATAATGTTACAGGGCAGTGCATTGTTTATCTTTCTTGAATAGCAGTAGTGGGGACTGCAGGCTTATCCAGCATGTCCAGGGTTTCTCCCTCTGCTCCCACTCTAGGAGAGTGCAAAACTAAGAGACAGCTCTTGTAGTTGATAAAAACCTTAGTGTCTATTATTTTCTCTGACTTTCTCATGTCACAAAATCTCCTGCAGACTGGAGGTGTCGGACAATACTATTCCAATCCTCAAAAGATCAACAGAGGCTTCTCTAAAGCACATTTGTGATGTTACAATGCTGCAAATGTCATACAATGCTATAAAATGCTTTCTCCTGTTTGCCTTCAATAAACAAAAACGGGGAGCAGAAATAAAGCTGAAAGGACAAGAGAAAGATTTTCATGAAGACAAATAGCTGAGATAATAAGTGCTGTACTATAGGAATGCTAATTATCAGCTTGTTACTGAGGTGGGTTTTTTTACAAAATAATTGGAAAAATAAGTATTGTGTCATAGGAATTACAATTACCAGCTTGTTTCAGAGTACTTTTTTATAGTTTTATAGGGACATGTGCAGGCAATACATGCAGTGGACCAGCTAATCCTACAAATTAATTTCTTTATCTTCAATAAAATAATGCTCAACCAAACTTTGATTTTGACCTTGCAAATTACTAGAGTTACAGCAATCAGGTCAGTGACTACCATTTTCCTGGCTGTAAATATACAATGAATTACAGTTACATTAACAAATGAATTATTGGTGGATGAGATTTCTGAAAATTAATAAATAAACCAAAGAAAGATGATGCAATTAATAGGAAACTGCTAAACGTAAATCAGCCTGGGCAATCCCATCAGTTCCAGCAAAATTCTTAAACCAGAAACTTTTATAGGCCTAAAATTCAGAGTGTGATTCCTTGAAATGTACATGAACCCCTGCCACAGCGACTGCACGGGGCAGCCAGCCAGCCAGTGGAGCTACGCTAGAAGGCAACTGGGGTTTCTCATTTACTATTTCACCAGAGTGATCCTTGCATAATTCATGGAAAGATAAGCACAGATGTCAAAAGGCATTTACAACACACTGAGTGTTTGCCTGGCAGCTATATGGGCAAAAAACCCTACCATAATTTAAAGCTCGTAACAGACTAGCATGAGCCAAAAGCTCTGTCATCTTTCACGAACCACTGAGTCAGCTTCATGCATAAAGACTCAACCATTTTCATACTGTAACACACAACATGTGTCAAAAGAATATTAAAACAGAAAGCTGTGCACAGTTCATAAACAAAGGCTACTCCTCTCCTCTTCACTTTAGTTATGTGCCAACTTGGTTTTCCTCACTCAATTTTTAGCTTAAAAATTATAAAATATTACAATATTAAAAGTTAAAATGAATATTTGATATTTAAAATTCATGTTGAAAGTGTTAAAAATTGCCCATATTTTAGAACTGAAAATTCATATGGGGAAGAGCAACCCAAACCAGGGTTTTCTCTGAGCTAAAGCATCCTGGCTTTCCGTGGATTTGAAATGCAATACAGTGTCAGCACAGCACTTTGATGGCCACCCTGTCATACCCTTCCACATGTTCTCAGGCATTCACCCATTCTGTCAATATCTCCATTTTCTTTCCATTCACCTATTGCATCCACTCAGACTCTTGTTCCTTAACATCCCCTCACCACATAAGCCTGCCTCTTCCTCCCACATTCCCTGCTCCCCAGTTGAACTCTTCAGTCAAAAAAACACAAAGTTGCTAAAGGAAATCAGTATGGGTTTTTATCCTCTATCCAGTGACTGATTTTCTGAAACTTTAAAGTATTTTGTGTTCTGAACCACATCCTCCCGCCTCAAATGTTATTGAATCTCACCAGGAATTAGAAACTCTTCTTCCTCACAGGGTACAGGTACAGGAGCAGGATGCCAAGAGACAGGGCAATCCCTTTTCCTCAGAGAAAAAGACTGAAAATCAGGATGGAAGCAAAAGCAAAGGTTTACCTTGCCACATGCCATTTGCGATCCACCAGTAAATGAACATCCTCAATTCTTCGGTTGTAAGCGTAGTGCAAGCGTTTGGGCAAGTGCTGTTTCAAGTAAGGCTTGAAGTGCTGGTCTGGCTTTCTACACTGAAATATAAATGGTTACAAATGACACACTGTCAGTAGCTTAAGGCATACATAAAACCTTCAACTACAGAAATCAAGTTGTTAAGGTCATCACTGGTGGTGTCTTGAAAACAAAGTGTACATCTAGAGTATGTAGGCCAGTCATTTCTGTGCAGTATTTACCTACATCCAGGGACTTGGGAGTCATTCAGAGATATATCTGAAAAGCTTCATTCTTGTGACAGTCTTATTGGAAGCATCATCCAAAACATCACACTTACTTAGCTCACAGATGAAGAATTTTATTCTAACTGGATCAAAGCTTAAGTTCAGAGGAAACCTGAATGCTCAAAAATATACCTCATCTGCATGAGATATATTTAAAGCCATCTGGTTACAAAATTTGGGTTTGTTTTGTTTTATTTTTATTTTAAACACTTTTCTTTCATTAAAAGCTAGTGAAGTTGGACTATCAAATGCACTTTATCAGCATCTTCAAAGTGCTAGTAAAATATTTACTCTAAAAGGTTACTTTCCATTTCTGAAGCAATAAATAAACAGACTCAATTCAGGGAGTAAAGATGCTCCAGAGGATTCTGTGTCTGTGCTGCCCAAAAAGGTTAAAGAAGCTACTATAGCAGCAAACAGTGGAATGTATGACAAATGTTAACGTGTACTCATGAAGGGAACCATTTAACACTCTTTATTCATGATAATCATTTGTTTTCCTGTCTAAAGAATGAACAGAGAAAGCTGAATAATGCCACAAATCAAGATGTGAACAGGGCATTACGTACAGATATCTCACAGTCTTAAGTACTTACTGTAAGGTTGGCAACAATCACTTTAGGGTCATCTGTTAAGCAAAGGAAAAAAAAGACAAAAATGTAAAAGATTAAAAACTCACAGAAGAAAACACAAGGTTTACATAAGCATACTTCCTAATAGTTCACTGATCTTTACTAAAAGTATTCTGTATATATCATCGAATTGTTTAGGTTGGAAAAGACCTTTAAGATCATCAAATCCAATCATTAACTCTGCACTGCCAAGTCCACCACTAACCCGTGTCCCTAAGTGCAACATCTACATGTCTTTTAAATACCTCCAAGGATGGTGACTCCACCACATCCCTGGGCAGCCAGTTCCAATGCTTGACAACCCTTTCTATAAAGAAATTTTTCCTAATATACAATCTAAACCTCCCCTGGTGCAACTTGAGGCCATTTCCTCTTGTCCTGTCGCTTGTTACCTGGGAGAAGAGACAGATCCCCACCTGGCTACAACCTCCTTTCATATAGTTGTAGAGAGCGATATGATCTCTCCTGAACCTCCTCTTGTCCAGGCTGAACACTCCCAGCTCCCTCAGCTACTCCTCTTAAGGCTTTTGCTCCAGACCCTTCACGAGCTTTGTTGCCCTTCTATGGACATGCTCCAACACCTCAATGTCTTTCTTGTAGTGAGGGGCCCAAACCTGAACACAGGATTTGAGGTGCAGCCTCACCGGTGCCAAGTACAGGGGGACAATCACTGCCCAGGTCCTGCTGGCCACACTGTTTCTGATACAGGCCAGAATGCCACTGGACTTCTTGGCCACCTGGGCCCCTGATTCATGTTCAGCTGTTGTTGACCAATGCCCACAGGTCCTTTTCCTTTTCCACTGGACCACTTTCCAGCTATTGTTCCCCAAGCCTATAGCACTGCCTCAGGTTGTTGTGACCAGACTGCAGTACCTGGCACTTGGCCTTGTTGAACCTCATACCATTGGCCTCAGCCCATCGATCCAGCCTGCCCAGATCTCTGTGTAGGGCCCTCCTATCCTCCGGCATATCAACACTCCCACCCAGATTGATGTTGTCCGCAAACTGATTGAGGGTTCCCTTGATCCCTCTCATCCAGATCATCAATAAAGGTATTTAACAGAACTGGACCAAATACTGAGCCCTGGGGAACACTCTGGACCCAGCCATCCAGCCAGTTTTTAACCCATTGAAGGTGCATCTGTCCAAACCATGGGCTCCCAGTTTCTCAAGAGAATGATGTGGGAGGCAGTACCAAAGGCTTTACTAAAGTCCAGTTAGAAAACATCCACAGCCTTTCCCTTATCCACTAAGCAGGTCACCTTGTCATAGCAGGAGATCTGGTTGGTCAAGCAGGACCTGCCTTTTCTAAACACATGCTGGATGGGCCTGATCCCTGGCTGCCCTGCACATGCCATGTGATGGTTCAGTGATATGTAGTTGCTTAGTAGTGTTCTCGCTGCTTTAAGATTGGACTTTAGCTTAATACTTATTCCATTTTCTGAAAACACTTTCAAGACTTGTGTTATTCTTTAAAATAAAAAAACATCCCCAAACACAATTACTTTCCTTGAAAAATTTTCAAAGCACATTTGAATGCAACAATGCACTCTGTTAGAAGCAGTAAGATAAATATGTCATATTTTTTGGTCACTTTTAACATTTGACCAATTTCATAGGTGTAGTGGTTTGAACCAGGTTTTCCCCCTGAAACTAAGAAAGTGGTAACCCCCAGGGGGTGGTGACCCTTGGGGTTTGACCCAATCAGTGCTCCTGCAAAATATAAACATATCTCCAGACCGGAAAAGAAGAAGTGGTACTTGTTGTTGGAGAAGAAGTGGCCATGTTGTGGTAGAGCCATGAGGAGCCGGGGCGAGAGCCCTGGGGGCTCTGCCCCCCCCCACCAGCCCCTTGGCAGGGGGGCTATGGGGACTCAGAACAGTGTTAAACTGGGCTGAGTGCCTGTAGTTAAGAGCTGGGGGAGTTTCTCTCTGGTAAGCAGCAGTAGGAGACACTAAGAGCGGCAGAGCAGCAATGGACGAAGAAAAGCGGTGGCACAGAGCCAAGAGATAAGAGAAGCACCAAAACAAACATGCAGCAAAACAGACAGAAAAACTTCTACGAGCCGAGAAGGAGAGAAAAGCAGCAGAGAGAACTGAAGTACTACAGAATTTGTTGGGGTAAGAACTGCACAACTCCCCCAAACTTCTTTGAGATCCCTCCAAAAAATGGAGGGGGTGGACTCCTATTAATTGGAAGTCCTAAATGTAGCGGTCCTGAGAGCTCAGCCAGGACGAAATGTATGAGAGAGGACCTTGGGTCCTCCCTTGCTGCAGCTTCAGAGAAGCTAGCAGCCATCTTGAGGCAGAGCACAGAAGCTCTGACAAGAGGCTTGGATCCCCTGAAGATACCAGACCGTCACGAAGGCTTCTGCACTTCATTGATATGACCGTGGTGGAGCAACCTTTGTCTGGGGTAATGCAGCCCATGGAAAGACCCTTCGTTTGGAGACGAGGGGCCGAGAGAGACTTGGAGACCTCCCTCGTGTGTGCTGGCAGAGAGCCAGCAACTGCTTCTGCTGCATGGAAGAGAAGAAGAGACACTGCTGCTCTAGAGAGAACTGCTGCTCAGAGATTGGCAGGGGTCTTTTCTTCTTCTTCCCTCCTGGACTTTTATTTGGAGGGAGAAGAGATTTGGCCCATTGTAAATATTATGTCATGGTAGAGATAGAGTTAAGATTGTATGTAATGTATTATACTATTTATTTATGTGTACAGTCACTGTAATATATATTCCTTCCCCCCATATTGTCTTGTGTTTTTGTCTGGAAAACCCATCTCAGACTGGGTTGAGATGTGGGAGGGGGGCTAGGAATCAGGAATTGGATTTTGGGGGCATCAAAACCATGACAATAGGCTACTGCGAAGTAAGTGAAAAGTCAAAGTAAAATATTCTGGATAAGTCTTTGGACTATTAAAGGGACATGCAAGACGCAGAAAGCCCAAAACTGGCAACGGTACATACTGTTTTCTTCTGGGGAGTGGGAGAAAGTATTTTTCAGTCCTTAGAGGAAAAAAAAAGACTAAAAGAAAATCTTAGGAAGTGCAAAACTCTTGTTTAACTACTACTGTTTTGATTGCTTAAGGCATGATCTCGCCAAGCTTGGAAGGGGCTCTACCAAACCTCAAAACACAAGCTACAGGTTTTTTCATTGCAAAGGTGTGTTTGCAGTACTGAGACAGTATTATGGATCAGGAAAATGTAGGAGGAATAAAAAAGTCGGCAGTTTGCCATTTAAGGGGGTAAACCCCAGTTCTAAAGCTAAGAAACATGCTTCTTTGTTCCATGTTCAAACAGCTGATTTATAAGCAATTGTGAACATTCAAACTAGGAAGTTGCGGACAGAGGCCCAAAGAGGAAAATGCTATTGCGGGAAAACCAGTGGTGTGACTCAGAGGTCAGTGAGACAAGCTGATCTTTTTGAAAGATATTGCCATTCACCCTCCAAGGAAAACTTGTTTTTCCCAGCAATTTAGGAATTCAAGATTGAAAGATCTTTATAAGACTTATCAGAACTGCAATTTGTTTTCAGTAGACTGTGAAGTGTAGGAATTCAGTCTTTATGGTAGTCTACTAAGTTTGAACAACATGTGCACTATTTTCAACAGATCTTTCCACACTCATCAGGTATCCCTCAAGCATAAATACCTAGGTAAATAAGTTTATAGTAAAATAAATGCATACATAAATCACTATCTAAGAAAGTTTTACCATATTCTTATGATTTCTGCTACTATTCTCAAGGTACTTAATCTTCAAAGATCAACTTTTCTGTGAAATTTGTCCTCAACCAAAGCATATCTGAAGTGTCAGGAAGGGACAGGTGGCTGTCTCAAATATCTGATCTTCCCCTCTATCAAAAGTTGTCACCCTTGCAGCTATGCTGCAAAAAACAGGTACTTATGGTTAGTTTGCGAGTTTGCATGGTAGCTTAAACTGCTGGTAAAGCCAGTTTTGCCCTGGTACATTGAGCCACAGCAGTCATGGTGCTGGCACAAGCCCTGTCCTAGTACTGCTGCCCTGGAGATGGTATGCCTCAGGAGCAGCAGAGGGCAGCTGGGTCTGTAATGCTTGAAATCACAGAGTTAGCTTTACCAGAGGATTCCTGCCTGAGCCTTGAGTGATCTAATCAAAGATCAATTAATCTCAAAGACTAAGGGTGAATTTCTAAAAGCATATTTCAAAAAAACAAGTTTTACTGTCAACATTGGTCCTGAATGCATACTCTAAATCGTCCTTATATCCTTCAACATTTCCAGTCTGTTGCTGTTTAGCAATCCACACTGCTTCTCATCTATGCCAAAAGTTTGATAACACTACTGAATTCAAAATTCACAATTCACTTTTTTTTCTATTAGCTCAATACATATGAGATGCTTTTTTTTATATCCAATCTGTGCAGGGCTCAGATCTTCTAAGTCCATTTTCTGTTGACAGAGGGGAAAAGTGCATGAATAAACTCACAAGGACACGTAAGCGGGCACGTGAAGCTGGCTTGGAGTTCCCACTCCTCCTTGATATAAAAGAGTGGAGTTTAACCCAGAATATTTCAGCCATCCACTTGGTAGCTCTACCACTGAGGCGTCTGTGAACTACAGACTGGGAAGGGAGGAAGCAGCTGGTGAGCAGTGGGATTCCCTCTAAAATTCCTGCCAACACACTGCAAATTTACACCCTTTGGATAACATCAGTCCAAGGAAGGAATGAAGTCTAGTTCTCAGGATATAAGAGAAATTATTAAATTAACTTACACTTTAGGTTATTGCTAGGCCTAGGGCGAATTCGCCCTAAAGATCCAGGCAGCAAAATGATGTCATCCACATTAGTCAGATAGTTGCTTAAAAATTCAGTTCTTTCACAAGTAGTGTCTTCCATCCCTGCAGAAGGAAAATGCAAAATTTATCCAGTCTGAAAACAAACACATTTTCCAGAACAGCAAAAAAAAAGACCCCAAACACCCTATATATTATTTTGGATGACTAATCTTGTTCTTTACAGCCATCTAATTCCAACATAATACACTGCTAGGAGTCAAACTGGGAGTGATTTTAGCACTTGTTTAAAGAGAAATACAGTCTCAGAGTCGTAGGAACAGTCACCACATATACCATGTGTGCACTAACACAACTCCAAATTAAGCTCATGGAAAAATCAAAGTCTGTTTCTAGTTTAGTGTACTAGTTTGGGGATTATTTCTTTTTAAACAAACGATTTTAAGAGAAATACACAAAAGGTATTGTCTGTTGGTGGTCTGTTCTAAGGCAGCTGCAGATAAACAATTTTCTCTTGCCGCCACTTGTGGTGGGGAGGAATGTATTGCCAGACACAGAAGGTTCTCAGCACAAAACTGCCACCTCTGGAAATCCTTCCCACCCCTTACCCTTCTCTCCTCACAGCCAGAAAGGCGGCATATGCCATTTTATTGCTGATATTAGTGGTTCTTGTGAGATTTTCATGAACAGAGATCTAAACAGAACAGGACCTTTGGTGGCATCGCTAAAAAGTTACATAAAATCAGGTTTCTCTCAAATATGGTTGCGTTTTTCTTCAATAAAATTCTTTTTCTTTTTGCCCTTGCTTATATTTACTATTTCTTATATTGTAAAGTTTCTTCTGATGTCTGAAAGAATGAGACCTACCAAACAATATCTCATCT
The DNA here is from genome assembly GCF_003984885.1 of Neopelma chrysocephalum. Taxonomy (NCBI): domain Eukaryota; kingdom Metazoa; phylum Chordata; class Aves; order Passeriformes; family Pipridae; genus Neopelma; species Neopelma chrysocephalum. The sequence goes on from NW_020897725.1 coordinate 4,364,610, forward strand.
TTTAGGTGGCTCTCCATCTGACCATGAAATATCTTTTTACCTCCTTTCTCCATTATTCTGATGACCTTTCCATCCAAGCTGAACACAGTCTCCTAAAGATATTCCAGTCTTTCTCCTAGTTGGATAATTTGACCCCCTAATTGCCATGGAAATTCCTTAATCTAAAGTCCTACTTCTCTCCTCACGTACAGGAGAACAGGGCTTTTAAATATTTTCCTTCCACAAAAACTGACAGAAAGATTACTCTAGGCACATTATAGACTTCCAAAACATGAAAGAAGAGCTGCGCTTGGATGCGATATCAGAAATGCCAAGATTTAAAAAGCTTTAAGTGAAGATGTAAATACCCAGATCACCGTTATAAAAGTCCCCCAATGACAATTAACAGGTGAGCTGAGTGGCCAGTCCACACCAACTGGCTCATTTGGCGGTGTTAAACTACCAGAAAAAAACCCAGCACAAAAATATTTTAAACGGAACTTTCATTTCACTTATTATATCTACAGCTACATTGCTTAAGTATTTATTAACTGATAAATATTATAGTTTAAAACTTACCATGATCTCCAACAAATATGACATTGACACATCGATGTAGTCTCAGCTGTTTCAGACCATCCATTAGTTGTCCTACTGTCTTGTCAATCTCTCTCAGAGGATTCACCATCATCTGTATAAATATGCAGAAAGAAAAAAAGAGTTAATTCTGTCATTGCGATTTTCCTACTACTACAATGGCGGTCCTTTGGCAAAACTCTGGTAGGAGTAACCATCCAGGTCAAGAGGCAAAGCCTTGGCTGAGCTGTTACACCCACAATTATCATACCATTTCCTTTTGTATATCTGCAGCACGATTTCATCATGAGAAAGCCCTGCTGAGATGCCAACCCAAGACAGCAAAAGATCTTTCTGGCTGATCCTGGGCCTCCGGTGAACGTGTGTACAGTTGGTAAAACCATGTATAGAGAGTAGGAAAGCACACGTGACTTTGGGGTTCAGTTCGTTTCTTATAAATAAAGAACAGTATTTTTAAAAGGCTATTTTATGTGAATGGTTTAGTCAAAGCACAAACATGAAATGAAACTTTGGACTTGGGATTCACATGCCAAGTCACTTAATGAAATTCACTTCAAAGGACATCTGATACTTGGACGACAACATGCACGTCACTTGAGTAGCACATGGGGCTCAAAGGGAACGTTCTTCAGCTTCAAAGCCAAGAGTTTCCAACAGCTCAAATGACAGCTCTGGCCAAATTGTCAGCAGGCCCCAGAGGACACAGATACAATACTGTGATTTCTTCATTTAAGTTTCTTTTTCATTAAGAAAAAATCCAGAAAACAGCAGGATATGGGACTGTGTTTTCAGCTTTAAGAAAATCAAATATTTTTTATCAGATGGTACAGAGGAGGAAAAAGTCAGATTTTTAGGCAGAGGACTCAGATTTTGTTTTGATTTTGAGAAGAAAATATTTGTTGTCACAATATGGCAACTTCTTCCTCATTTGTCTGTTTGATTTGGCTGATACAAGTATCCACAACAAAAAGTCCTCCCAGTGACAAAAAGAATTATAACAAATTGTGGATGAGAAAAAAAATAGATTTTGGCAGAATTTTCCAAAATAAACACCATGTTAGTGTGACCCAGAAAGATATGGTTCAGAAATTCTCCCTCCGCCTGAGTCATTAAGAGATAGATTTTAAACGAGCCTGATAGGTTATAAGATGAGACAGGAAATATCAACTCCCATTTGGCACTATAAATACACAGAGAAGTGACTTAGAAGGAATCATGGTGGGGAACAGAAGGAACAGTTTCTGCAACATATGGAAGTGGTTCAGATAAAGGGTGTAATTTTGAAATATTTTAATTCAGGAAGGCCTAAGTAGTCACTTTAGTAAGAACTTTGGAACATTCAAGTTCAGAAAAAAAAATTGTCTATTTCAGCATTCTTCCACTCTCAAATAAAAAAATTTCTTCTACAAATGGGAATTCCATTTTTATGAAACTATTTATACGATGTCAATCATGTAAGAAAATAAAACGTTTACTCAGAATCCAAAGCTTATTCAAGAGAGCTGGAAATCCATAGAATCATCAAATATACTGAGCTGGAAGGCACCCATCAGGATCATTGAGTCCAACTCCTGGCCCTGCACAGGACACCCCAAGAATCCCACCATGCACCCAAAAGCATTGTCCAAATGCTCCCTTAACTCTGTCAGGCTTGGTGCTGTGACCACTTCCCCGGGGAGTCTCTTCCAGTGCTCAACCACTCTGGGTGAAGACCCTTTTCCTAACATCCAACCTAAACCTCCCGTGACTCAGCCTCATGCTGCTTCCTCAAGTCCTGTCACTGGTCACAAGAGTGAAGAGATCAGTACCAGATGGATTTTCCATTAATGTTTACTTTTGTCAGCAGGCTTGAGGCTTCTTTTAGAAATAATAATGATAAAGAAAAAGAGCAACAATAATTGCAGAGATTTCAAGTGAAGGTAATTTTTAGCTACTCTCTTCAGCAACTTGATCTCCTCTTACAGCTCACATTCTTTCCCAAATGTAGCTTTCAAAAAGTTATTGGCAAACAAATAGAACTCTTGCATCTTTCTTCAGCTATTATGTTAATATCAAGGCTTTGGAAGATATATTTTATATTCCAAGATGAATGGATCTCTAAGATGATGCTACAATAAAGAGTTGGTAGCATTGTGAAAACATCCCCACAAAAAAAGCTACTGAGAAGAACGTTTAAAGCCTCTTGTAGTATACTGTGGAGTGTCAAGTGTTTTGTTTCAAGCTTAAAGGAGAAATATGTAGGTTGTTTATTTAAGAGTTTTTTAATTATTTAGTTAAATTTCTAAAATTAAAATAATACTGAAGCAGTCTATAACCCCTCCTAGTGTGTTAGTGCCAGGTGGAGAAAGATTGTACACTAAGGAATACCCTTTTCATCCACTTGCACTTCTTCTTAATAAAGCAATTTCTATTTGATGTTTTCCTTGTGAAAACAGAGTAGTGCACCATCCCTATTGCAAAAACAGCATTCAGAAATCATGTAATCAAGAATCCCTTACCCTCCAAAGTCACAAAATGTCTTTAAAATGTACATTTTTAAAACAAATGTTCTTTTCCTTTTGGATTTTATGAGTCACATTTTCCACAACCATCACGATTAGACATCAAATCTCAACCACCATGCTCCTATGAGGTGGGAGTTAAGGAGTCTACAGCCTATTGCAGAACTTGTAATAGTTCAGAAGGGTTAGCAACAGTGGAATTGTCTTCCTGGGGATTTATCTGACATTGCCTCCAGCTGATGGTTGGATTTAAAAATATTAAGGGATTATAAAGACAACTATCCCTAATGCAAACAGTCTGAAATAAGAAAAACATAGCTCCCAGAAGGCTTGGTCTGGTTTGGCTGCTTTCCTTTGGGTCCTTCAGTACATTTATAAAAGTTTTGGCTGCAAAATCCCAACCTGAAGCATGGAATGAACTCCCATGTAGAAAAAAGTAAAGACAACGCAGTGCCTAAAAAGTGGCACTTCCATCATAAATTTTTGGAACTTACTTTCTTCCGACGAGTTTCCGTAGAATATTGATCCACTCTATGTACTTTTCTTCTTTTCTTTGGAGCTGCAACTGGTCTTTCCTGTCTCCTCTTAGGAGGAAGCTTTCTCTTAGGTCTCTTAGGCGGAGTAAGAGGGGAGCCATAACTACTCTCCTGTACTGGCAGGGAGAGATGTCTGGACTCAGAAAAAAAGCCTGTCTCAACTCACATCAGATAGTAAAGCTACCTGTACCAGATAATCCTGAAGCATAAATGCTCTGGCCTTTTCAAAAATTTAGGCTTGTGGACAATTTAGGATCTGTCCCTCTTTAAGGAGGAATCCACCAAATTGTACTGAAAGCGGAGCAGTTACAAGAGCAGACAGCATAAAAGCAAATTAAATTGGTGTTTCAGAAGATAGGTGGGGCTTCTGGCTTTGAAAATATATAGTTATATGGGAGATGTTAGTTATAAGATATTAATCCATTAATATTACAAAAAATTAAGTAAACTTAATTTCAATAAAGCAAAATTCATTGCACACCATTTAATAAGTGTCTGGGGGTAGAGTGTTGGTGGAAATGCAACATTTCACTTGAATGATGGCTTAGGTATGAGTATTAGAGCCTGTTCAGTCTAAATGGCTTCTGCAAGGTTTCCCACACCCACGTTTTGGCTGAATCAGTGACACCAAGTACCTTCATCCGTAGCATTAGCAGGTGCCACTATTGTGTGCCAGACCTTGTAGCCCACTGAAATCACCAGAACCTACTCTTTGGGGTCTGCAGATCAGAGCTACAAAGGTGAGACAGAATGGAGCTCATATCCTTCAAATCAGCCAGGCAGGGCACATTAGTGGCAGCACATGAGAAGTCTGCCCTGCTACCTGCTTCATTACCAGCTCCATGGCAATTTCGAGAATTTAACTTCCTAGCACTTTCAGTGTGGCATCTCATTGGGTATTGTTATTGTTCATAATGCACAATTACCTGGGACAGACTTATGGAAGGAAAAAAAATCATAAAAGTTTGAGAAAGAAGATATAGCTAGAATAAACTACTATCCCATTAATCAGCTTGCTTGTAATTTTAAACTCTCCTGCTCTCTCTGACTTCAACACAAATCACAGGCTCCTGGCACTGCTCAGATGGTGTGTGAAGTGCTGACAGGTGATGCCTACCAGGAGATAAACTACAATATGCTGTGTGTGACAGAGCATGCTGAATGGGCTTGAGAGGAGTTGGAGATTTACGATGTTATTTAACTTCTATGTACTTAGGCAGCTTCTCATAGTTGTTCAGTTACAGAGCTACATAAACAGGGAAGGGGAGGAAGGGGATGTTACCATCTGCCATGCTGTTTCATTGCTTCCAACGCAAGCAGCTGGAAAGGAGATTCTAATCCAGTCTCATTCGTCTTTCTCCAGAAAGGCATTTTAATAAAGCAGCACCAGAGTTTTCTGTTTTTAAAATGCTTCAAGCTTGTGCAGTCCTGATGAGAGGAGCGGCAGGGAAAGGAAGGATTCTCATTTTACTGTCTCTGAATCGGCCCAGACAGAGCTCCACAATGCCAGAAAACGCGAGGTCTGAACACTGAAATGACTGTCTCAAGACAGCATGTTAGAGGAGCAGCAGAAATGGCTTAGCAGTGCCAGATTTCGATGTATTTTAGAGCTCTTATGGTAGTATATTTCTGGAATATTTTATGTAAAAAAAAAAAGTTAGCTAGGAGGAAAAAAAAAAAAGCCAAGTTCTTATTAACCAGCCAAATCTTAGTCTTGCTTGAGAAGAGTCATAACAGAGTTATGGAGGAGGGAAACAAATCCTTCCCTGCTTACAGAAGGAAACTCTAACATCACAAGGGTAACTAGCCAGCCAAAGCTCTGCTTCTTGACCCGGATGGACCAACCTACCAGAGTTCAACTGCAGAAGCACAGAGGGAAAGAAAAAAAAAGCAGAAGTAAATCAAAAGCAAGCATATATTTTATATGTCCCATAACTGCTCCTGGAAACATAATGGAATCCACTGAAATACTAAAAATAAAACAAAAAACAAAACACCAAACGAACAAACAAACAAAAAAACAAAACCAAACAAACCCACCACAAGGCAAAAAAACCCCCAACCAAACATAGACAACCGAGTCATTTACACTGAACTTCATGTTAGAGTATATGCAAAGTTACACTTGTGTACACTAGCCATAATATCAATTCCATTTACCTAACAAACCTTGGCAATTCACCAAAGGTTTATGTCTCTTTAAGTCCCTTTACTTCTAGTTTTTAAGACACTCTGCAAATATGATGTTGTGTATGTCCTGGGAAGCTCTGAGTGCCATCTGCTGAAGCCTGGAAGCTGAAAACTATCAGTAATGGATGCCATTAGACCTTTAAGATTATATATTTAAAATATATTTAGAATGTTGTTTGGTATAATAAGCTCTAATTATTCTAAAGGAAACTCGTAAGATTTGGAGGTTTTCAAGATATAAAACTATTCCTCAAACTACTACAGCAAGAAAAATTCAGCATAAAATATTCACTCTTCAAAAGAAGAAATAAGAAGCCCATTTTAAATATAACAGAGTCGTTATGAGCTTGTTTTCAAATATTTTTGTTTGGCTAATCTGCCTTTGCACGAATTAAAATGATCAGTACTACTCCAGCTGTCTAAGTGCTGCCAGCATCATACAAGAAAAGAATGATTTCACAGGGAGGTCACACTTTCAGTATATCAAGGAAGTAGCCGAAAGGGATCCCTTTGAGGACCTTCTTCCAGCTGGTGTATGTAAATTTCATAGCTCCTAAAAGTTACACTGAAAGCAGTGTCAAGACAAACAATATAAAATACTTCCTAGCTTTTCAATCCTGAAACCAGGCCCCTCCCAAACCTCAGCATCTGTATACTTACACAGCTGTATTCATTTACTTAAATTTCCATTCACAAAGTTAGCTCCACTGTTTGAACTGCAAACCCATACTAAGTTCTGCCAACTCATCTGTTCTCAATTTGCTAAAAAGCAATTTCACAGTCTTCTTGTGTTTAATGCAAATGACATAAAACTATTTTTTTGCAAAAGTTTCATAAGCTATTAATTCACACTTATTAAGAGGCTAAGCTTTGCCTTGCAATTAGAGATCAACCTTCAGATAACTGTAGAGAAGAGCCCCCAAACAGTAAGAGTCTTTGGGGGCTTTTTCCTTTTATAGTGACTTTTCCTATGATGAACACTTTCCTAACTTCACTTTTTAGACTTTTACAATTAACCTGAAACTAGATTGCCATATTGGATGCTAAAGTGGTCTGTTAAACACCACAATTTAAAGAACAATTTCAATGTCATCATCTTAATATTCTCCTTTAGGTCCATGGAAAAAGCTGCACAACCCTGTTCAGAAGGAGGTGGTTGTCTCCAGATAAATAAAATTAGAGTTTTCAGTCATAAACTACATATAGTAATTGTAACACTTCAATAAGAGGAATTATAAAGCATTATTGAGAAATATATCACTGAATCAGAGAGCTCTCATTACTGATACCTTGCCTGATTGAATCAGACATAGCTCTTGTTTTGAGCAAAATGACAACATGGACACATATCCTGCCTGTCAATTTAACAAGAGTGTTGGTAGGTCTTAACCACCCCTTATCCAGAAAAAGGACTGCTTCCCTCCACCCACTATGGTGTTTCAGCACTGGTTTGGAATAATTCCTCACACTCACTGTTCTCGGACCATGGCTCAAACTGCACCAACAGGGATGCTACCAACTGCAACTTCATAACCATTGCAAACTATTTCAACAGCCCAAATAACTCAAGCATATTAAAAAATACTAATGTTGCTTCCCTTTGCTCTCTTCTCCAGTCAAGAAACAGCTAACAGATGTATACAAACAAATAAGAAACTACTGCTGGGTACCTGGCTGCTCAAGGAAATTTGTATTGCCTCCCAAGAGGTAAGCATCTGATACACTCCTCACTTTTCAAAGATTTGCAAACATTTGTTTGCCCTTTGAAAAGCTTATACAAACACTCCTAAAGTCTTGTGATGGGAATCTGCAGACATACATTTGCACTGAAACTAGGGGACCTTTGCCAGATGTCAGAGATTATTGGAAATGCCAGATCCCAGTCACACCAAGTAGGATATTTGGGTACAGAATTTACTTTCCCTCCTCACAAATTCCAGGCAAATGCATCATTTTTAAGTTCTTGTCAGCTGGACAGTGTTGGCAGGGAAACAATACTCATCAGTCGCAGCCAGCTATCTGAAGTCAAACAAGGAGTTAAACTACTGCAGCATGTTGCAGAAAATTTTTCATTAAAATGCTTTATGGTGCTTCAAAACTTTCTTCAAACTCAACATTATGGTCCTGAGGGAACAGTATTGGCAAAGTTTTCTGAAACCCTGTAGGGCCTATATGAAACTGGAACTAGCAGCTTTTTACAGTTCCTGACAGACTGGAATTATTACTTTGTCTACTGCAGGCTGTCAGCTTAAAGAAAGTTTTTTTCTGCTCTGCATTTTTCCTCAGTATTTTCTGCATTATATTTTAATTGCTTTTAAGAAGGACAAATTGTTAGAGAAAAGTCAAATTATGCTGTTGCACACAAACATACTCCTGTCTTTGTCAAATCTTTCCTTTTGCATAATCATATCACACATGGGCAGTTCCTTCTCCCAGAAGTGAATCTCACATGATAAATCCTTTAAACAATAACTTTATTTTCTCTTGCAGAAGGGATTCATGCTGCAGAAACAGGTGGGAAAAAAGTTGCTAAAAAGCTACTCCTGAGTAGCATTAATTATTCAAAAACCAAGAATTTGAGAGACCTGCTTTTTCTGCAGAAAAAAAATCTGTACTAACCTCTGAATTGAAAGGACCATATCTGTGGCCAGCAGCATCTGGTTGCTCAGAGTAGAAAGCATAAACATAAGGCCTGAAAGGAAGAAAGATCTTGTTCAGGTTAGCTTTCCTTTGACAACACAAAAACATGGGCCTGCTAGGTCAAGTCAAGCCAACTTTCCAAAGAGACTTTATGGAAAAAGAACTGTTTCTCAGTCATACAATCACAGAATCGTTTAGCAGTCCTTTGTTTCCATAGTATAATTAAGCAATTACTTATTTTGCAGCTTTATTAAATCCAAGAACACACACAGGGAAGCACATGGGGCACCATCTGAGGACACACACTCATTCTAAGTCTTGTAGGAGAAATCACAACAGCAGCTCGCCTGAGCTTTGCAGCCAGCAGCATGTGGGAAGTTGTGCACTAAACCCCACTCATAATTAAAATCTTAACATTTTCCTAGTGCTCAGTGTCCAGTTCTGCAAATGCCATTGTCTGTAAGGTTGTTAAACCATATTAGGCTCAGCAGGATAAGAACAATCCAAGCTAATCCATGCAACTACATGCTTTTTGATAAGAAATAAATTCATACCATACAGTTATTTGGAAGAATAAAACTGCTGATGAGAAAGAGCTAATATTGGAAAACAAAACAACAACAACAAAAAACCCCACCAAAACAAACAAAAAAAACCCCAAATACCCAAAATCTTCCACTAAACACAAAACTCAAACAAATCCTTAAATCAGTGATAGCCTGTAGCAGACAAAAATAATTTCTGGAATTAAATTTCTCCTTGTTCTTCCAACTACCTTTAAGGAGAAGACAAACCAGCAGTTATCCAACAGCAGATGACAATAAGTGAATTACCTTTCATTGTCTGGAAGGGTTAGCCACTGTAGTATAGTTAATATTCTGCGCTCATGGGGGATGACACTAGATCACAAAATACAGAAATATACCTTGTTATCATAGCATACAAAAAGCATCAACAAAACTTTGTTATGAACAGATTCTAACAAATAAAATAAAACATAATAGCATAATTTGATTTTAGCATGATGTATCTTCTTTGTTGCTTAATACCGATTCTTAATTTGCAAACAGAATCAGATCTCCTGAATGTCCACATACTCCAAAAGAAAGATGAATAGAATTTTGTAACTGCACTCAGAACTCAAGGCAGTAAATCTAACGCTTCTAAATAAGAGTGAACAAAGATCCATTCTGGTAGCTTTAACCCAGATGAACTTTTTCTTGTGCACAATCGTGCAGCCATTGGATAGCCGACATGAGTAAAAACCATTACATTACTCACATCAGTACAGGTTTAAATGACCATCCTGCTCTGGTAGTCTTGCAGACACTGGACAAGTTCTCACAGACTTAACAGTAACCAAACTGAGGACTAGGCTGGTGTAAATCAGAATCAGTAATCTGAAACATCAGGCCATCAGCACGGTGATTTGCATAACTATGACAGCTTCTCACTCTGCAGAACAAACTCATCCTGTTTACTGTTTGTATAGTGACAGCCATTCTCACTTGGCTGTTGAGGCCAAGCTCATGCTATGAAAATGACTAACCCTATAAACAGCTGTTAAAATTCCAAATATCTCGGTCATCTTAGGAAAACTCTGCAGGTCAATGACCATAGTTATTTTACTACAATAGCACAGTCAGTCCAGATTCCATTAGATCAATAACAGAATCCCAAGACAGGAATCAAAGACAACCATCAGAGCAACCATGCTGAATTGAATTCAGAATTCTTTGGAAACATCTGACAGAGAAACAGAGATGTCAACAGCCATTTGGAAATACATTAATTTTTAATGCCTTGTAAAATAACAGTGGCCTCAGTCTCCAACAACATGGAGAACTTTGAGTTGTAAGTACAACTATAAAAATGAGAATTTATGCTAAAATTTGCAAACAAGGCAATATTTTAAAGTGCAATCATAATCTTGGGTACTGCTCAATTTTTATATTTCTATTAATTTTGCATTATGAAAACAAATCCATCGTTGCAATTAACTAATTTCTGACTAAAATCTTTTTAATAATTCTGTTTTCCTAAAAGAGTTTGCCTGAAAATTCTCCCCAAAAACATTCTATGTCCCAAACAAAATAATACAAAGGCATATATATTTAAGGTATATATATTTCTTTCATACATGAAGTATCTGTCTCACTCCCTTACTATTGCCATTCATATGGCATATCCTTGGTTACCTTTTGTAAATTCTATATCCCCAAGCATGCATTGGCCAGGGTGTTTATGGAGACTATATAGCTGTAGATCTTAGGAATCACATTGATCTCTTTGGTTTGTAGAGCACCAGAGTGGCACTCTGTCAGAAAACCATCTTGCAAGCCTAAACCTACCACCAGCTTGTGGTATGTTTTATATTCTGTCTGTATGATATGATATTTAGAGCAGTAAAGAGTATTATGCCTAATGGAATCACAAAAAAATAGGCAAATCCCCTTATTGTTTCAATCATGCAGTTTAAACCTTTGCTCCTGCAATCCTGCCACTAAAATGTAATGGAGAGACTGATCCATATGAATTCCTCAGAACTCAAAAATTATCAAAATGCATTCATTTTTGGTTGTAGTTTTAGTTGGGATGAGGAAAAATAGGTTGGAATCATTAAACAAAAGAACAAATAACAAAGATCCTCAGGGCTGTCTTTTAAGAAAGAGAAATTGGATATCTTACTCAAAGGTCAGACTGTATTGTAAAATGAATGAGTCAGACCTTTGAGTCAAATAGGCCGGTGATATCAGCTAATGAAGAGGACAGTAAGAGTCTTCCACTCTCAGAGGACTTGGAAACATTGCTAGCAATACTAAGGAGGCAAAAAACCACACTGTGAAATGAAAGACAGTAATTTTTCACAAAGTTACACATTTTTTCTTTAGACAACTGCTAAAAATCAGTGCATGAATCTAAAGCAGCAAACTTCAGCATCAGCTTTAGTCATCAGAAATATCGCACAAATGAAGCAATGGAGGGTTACAGGTACAGTCTCTAAGCTACCAAATGCTTAGAGAAAGGAAAACAACTTAATAAACACTTACACCAAATTAATTCCGAGTTATTAGTCAAAAATCTCCAGAAAACAGAGGAACTTACATAGACCAGAAGAACGTGCCAGCTTTCACCCCTTGCTTGGCTGCAGTAATCCAAATCTAATGAGGAAAATATAAGAGGATTAGAGTGCACTCAGATCTTTAATGAATCTGTGAAATCAAAAGAAAATGTTTTCAAGACACATTCTTCTACCCTGAGCCTAGAAGTGGAAATTGCAGTTTTCAGCCTGCAGTCCTAATTTGAAAATGTGGATTGACTAGACTGTGCAAACTCTGCTGCAGTGGGTCAGCTGCTGTGCTGTAGACTTTCACCCCTAAATCTTTATGTTGCTTTTAATTGAAAGTACTAAGATTCACGACCAGGAATTCCTCCAGTATATAATTTAATTTTCAAAACCCAGCCATTACTAACCTGACCCTTTTAATGTTCAGCTGTTCAGGTTTTGGAGGATACTCAGTTAGAAAGGAACATACCTTAAACACTAATCGGTGTCTGCACAAATGTCCCTCTTCCCCGTATTCTACCATCAGTAGCCATCAACAGAAAACGCGTTAGAAAAGAGCACACAAAAAAGGGAGCAGACAAGTCAGCAGATATTAAGAAAGCAGGGAGGCACACCTTCCTCCACAGATGTTTAAGAATTTTTTGAGCTCACCCGACATGGTGATTGATGGAAATGACAGAAAAAATCTCCATGAATTTTTTAACCCTTTTTTCAATCCTTCAATTCCCATAAATTTTTCTGGCTATAAATCAGTTTGTAGAAGAAAGTTCCACAATGTAGTCACAAACTGTAAGAGCGAATTTCTAGTTTTGTTTGGTTTAAAGCCTGACAGTTTCACTGCAGTTAGGGTACTGTTCTCATGCTTTGAAAACAGGTTCATCTTTTCCCACTTCTGTGCAACATTCATGATATTTCCCTCTATTTATTCCTTTTCAAACATGAGTAGTCCTGGTTTGTTTGATCTTTCTGTAACCATATCATACCCCTCGTTATCCTCATCATCCTTCTCTTACTGCCTCCCTTCACCCTCTTTCTCTTTACTATCCTATGACTCTGCACAAGGCAGGGGAATGAGAATGTCCACACATCAGGAAAGTCCACAATAAAGGAAAGCAAACAATATGAGTTTGTAACCCTACAGAACTAAATCTCTCTTGCAAGGAACTATCCAAGTTATCTCAAAACTCATTTCTAAAGTGACAATGGCTTAAAGGCCAGCACTGTGTATAAAGCTAGATTATTTCTTTCTGTTATTTATGCATACTGCAGTGTATCTGCTTCATGAGGAGTTAAAATAAAGTGTAGTTCCCTTACTTAATAATTGCAAAGTCTTTAGTTTACTTTAAATTCATTCTTTGAAAGTGCATTCTAAGTCACTCTACCTTGTTTAAACAGGCACTTGTAAACTGTTATCTGGACACGCATTATTCATGTCATGCCTGAATTATTCACACATCAGTCTTAACTGAAATAAATTCGGCACAGTCTGATGAAAGATCATTTGCACAATGAGGCTATAGTTAACAGAAATTAAATTTGGATATTGTAATGTTATTTTTGAGAAAATTGGTCTTGTTTGCCTTTCCAGTGCCCCGGACAGACCCCTTACCTCTCATCACCTCCACCAAATCTTACTGGACTCAGTCCAGTTAAATTAAAATCACAGCTATAAAAGGTCATTTGTTTTTATTTTATTCTAGTAGTATTAGTACTGAATCCTCTTTTCCAGGGAAGAATAATACATCTAGAGTAGCTCTATAGAAAAGATATTTTCCTATATAAATGCAGCAGGGGCAGAATGGCCACAGATTTGCGGTCCCCTCTTCTCTGTTTTCAGGTGCTTCTACTCGAAAGTCTGATTTCAGACTTTGTTCATATTAACATTCATTCAAGATGTCACCAAACAATGAGTCCCCCAAACATCTCCCCCAGCCCCTACAGCACAAGCCTTCCACCAGCACTATGGTTTGCATGGTGACAAGGATAACAAGACGACATGTCTGCAAAGTAGCTGCCAAAAAAGGGAAAAAATGGCTTTGAATTTGTATAGGAATTTGGGGGTTGTGGTTGAATAACAGGGATATTGGCTTTGAATTTGTATAGGAATTTGGGGTTTGTGGTTGAATAACAGGGATATTGTTTTCAAAATCTCACAAGATACTCGCCCTAACAGGATGAGACAGAAGGATGCAAGTGAACAGGAGAGATGAGGACGTGTGCCTACAATCCAGTGACCATGTCCACACACCGCAGTCAGAGATGCAATTGCAATACAAGGATGTTTGTTCATGCCATATAAATCAGCACAGGGTATATAACTTCAGCCTGGCCCCTGTGTCTAACTAAGGCAATTATTTGTTACATATTCTTTTTGTTTCCTGGTATTCCCAGGTAAAAAGGACCCACCCTTAAAGTAATTACATTTTTCTTTGCATTGAGGATTTATTCCTACAGGAGAACCCAGTCATGGCAGAGAAAGGAGGTCAAATACAAATTCAGCACGAGGTATGTCAGCTCCACTGCTGTTATGCTCTTTGGTCTTGCTCTGCTTGGAAAACCATTGTCCCTACAGAGCTGGAAGAGATTTATTTTTCTTTGAAAGCATTTGTGTTCCTGCAAGTTTAAATAATTTTGCAGATATCTTTGGTAAGGTACCAACAAACTAAGTCCAGGGAATTCAGTGCTTGGATTTCACCCTCTGCTAACTCTGCTTTGACTTTCTAGTCCTTTGGCCTACGCAGGTCCAAACAGTCCAGTCTGCCTGTCTGGCTAAATGAGACCAGCCAAGTTCCACCCTCAGCAGCTGAAGATGTCCTGCACTGCTCCTGGCTGTTAGTACTCTGAATTTACCCATGACACTGTGTATTTTAGTCAATGATTTTAAACCTGTGCCAAAAGACACCCTCCCTCTGGCAAATGAATAATTGGATCCTTCGTAGGTTGCCAAGGTAGCCAGCACACCTGTGAGAAAGTGGTAGCTATTTTTATTCACGTTGAGCATAGAGTGTGCTCCATGACTGTCACATGAAAACAGCATTCACGCTTTCTGAACTAGGAGCAATGCACTTCTAAGAGCAGTAAGGGCAGTCTAAAAGCACCCAGACTGGCTTCAGAGGGGAAAAACTGCACCTGCCCTGCTCCTAGGTATTTCACCTCAGGAATGCAGCCATTTACATTGGCATTAACTGTTTGGATGAGTACATGTGTCTGCTGCACTTGAAATAAGCTCAGTAGCTAAGACAAGGATCTGTTAAGTAAAAAAATCAGCAAATCAAAAGGCCCATATCTGTCCACATCATCTGAATGACTCCATTCTGACTTTGCCAGGCAGAGCCTGATTCAACTCAAGCTTACAACAAAACACTAGTGGACCTCTGCCCTCCTTTGTTTTTTAAGGTGGGGGTGGATGAAAGCCTTTGGTTTATTTAAACCCAAGCTAAGAAAATTCAGCACTATTCACCATCATACCTAAAAGCTGCTACTCGTAACAATACATTTGTAGAGGCATCTTTAAGCACGAAGAGAAGCAGCAGTCACCCAGGTGGGAGAATTTCTATTTGCATTGAACAAGGTTTAAATCAAATATTCAGGGGTTTAGAGTTGTGACAGTTAGTGCTGATTAACCTAGTGGTAGCTATCTCTACCAGAAGTGCCCTTGGTTGTCCAGATGCTTTAGTGGATAGGTAAAATTAGACAACAGGCTGGATCAGCTTATAGGAGCACACAAGCACCCTCAGCCACAGGGTAGTAACTCCAGAGACGAGTTAGCAGCAAACGCTTACTGCCGCCTAATCACCAGTGAACATCTCTCACTGTCTTTAAATTAAAGTCATCGTCTTTCGAGGCAGACTACAAGTCATGGGAGAGGGTAGGATAGAAGAAAAAAGTTAGCAGATGCCCTCTCAATTTTATCCATTCAAAACAATTGAAATTAAGATGCAAGTAAGGGTTATTGTTCTATTTCCTCCCTGTTGCTTAGAGTCACAGACCTGAATTTAATTTATTCTAGATGTTCCAGCACTCAGCATGTAAATGAAATGTGTTATATACACTCTATGGCCGGTCACATCAGTTTAGGTGACTTATAACGTTTACTGCGTTAGGTGATGCCAGGTCAGTACTATTTGTGAGGTTATGTTATTTGCCATATGTAAATATATTGAGTTTAACTGTTAACATGTTTGAATTTTACAGTCAGATGTTTAACAATGGCAGATGTCCACTCCAGGCTTGCATATGAGACAAGCCTTATTGTATTGCAAGCAGTATAAAGGCCATATTTCTGAATTAATTTCTTAAGCAGAGAAGAGAGGAATAAATATTTAAAACATAAGAATCAGAGATCAACCACTTTGTCTTCATGCCCTGCCACACCACAGGAAATTATCTAGCTTTTCCAATGCAGAAAGACCTGTTAAATTATGCAATGACATTCAACCCTAGTACACTGGCAAATGTCCAAATAAATAATATACATGTTTTCATAAATACAAATTAAACGTATCCTATAAGTTGAATTACTTTTATTTTTATATCCTCTGTGTTGAATGACTACAATTCTCCTCCTTTATTTATGGATGAAAGTATACAAGGCTAAGCAGTAATTTAGGTGTCGATGCCATATGGAACATGGAAGTCCAAAGTTCTCCCTTCTTCTGACTGCTAGACGCATTTGCACACAAATATTTCAAAAGGAGTTATTAAAGACAGCTGCAGAATTTTCTTTAAAAAAGTGGCACAGAAAGTGGGACACCTCCCTAGTTTTAATCTTCCATGGGTAAACAAAGCCCATAACTTTGCAGAAGTTGCCCTGTATTTGTCACACTATGAAAGGACCACATCTCGGGTCAGGGCTGATGGGAGGGACAGCTCTGAAGTCCAGTCCTTGGGCCAGGTCGTGCAAACAGGCTCCCATTTGCCAAGCAGGGAAGGAGATTCCTGTCAGGAGCAGAGGAAGTGCATATACTCACTGCAGTGGAGAGTTGGTAACGGAAAATCCTTTCTACAACCAGGCAAAGGTGGGAAAGGGGAAATCACAGCATTTCCCACTAAAGAAACATGTACAAGACTGGTGCAAGAATGCAAAATTGATACACTCCTGCACCATCTGCAATTTTTTCTGTCAACAAAGTAAAACGTGGAGTAGCCCCTTCCACACTTCTTACTCTCTATCAGGACATAATGGTTCTCACAGATTTGGCAACTAAGCACTGATTTCTTGCTCAGACAGAAGATTTTTGTACAAGTAGCCTATTAATTAAATAAACAGACTCAAAGAGCCCTGTTCCTTGTAGAAGGCTCAAGCTGTATAAAAAGAAATACTTATAAAACAGAATTACAAACATCTCTCTTTCTGCTTCCCCCACCAATCAACCAAGTGACTGCAAAATGTGTTCAGGATGGAAGGACAGATGACAGCTTTTTGAAGCTCCTTCTGTAATAGCTAGACAGGCAAAATCAACAAAATTCCAATAACGGTTTTATTCTAACTACTGATGTATTAATTTGGATAAAATCAGGAATATCAAGTTAAGGTGCATGGTGATGATGGCTAGTGTCTGCAGGCATACCTTTGCAGACTTTAAAAGACACCTTTACAACCTGCTGTCACTTACTGGCCCTGTTTAAGGATTATCTCATCATCTCAAACTGGGCCCTTTTTGAAGGTTGTAGTCTTTAAAAGGTTGACAGTGGAAATAAAGCTGCATACAGTGCACCCTAAACAACCGTCAATACTTTTATAGTTATGATATTTCTGAAGAGCAAGACATCTCTTGGACCCAACTCAGATCCGAGCTGGCTTACCTTCTGAAGGAGCCTCTCTGTCCCCACTAACTACAGACCAGCAGTTTTATACCTTTCATCTGCTGACCTTGGCTTATTTCTAAGGATCATGAGAGATCACTAAAAAAAGCAGTGTATTGTCTGCAGTGCAAGCTTAAACTTACTACATCAAAACAAGACACGGAAAACTACTGTTCAACAGAAGCCAAAGGCAGCTGGGGCCTAATTTTAGTGCTTAAAGTTACTTGGGATGAAAACAGAGTGTCAGTGTCATGAAAAATGAGCAGTAAACTTAGTTTCCCCCATGGGCCCTGAAGCTCACCATTTCTGTGAGATGCTGTGGCAATATGAGGAGTGGTTTTGCAGCAGTTTCCTATGAAACGCTTTTGTTTTGAAAACATGGTGGTTTTAAGCTTATATAATAAATCAAGGTTGTATACTAAATGAGAAGACTGGATTTCAGGAAGTCCCACAACCAGCTACAGCACCCTGAAACACTTCCAAACTACTTTCTCCCCCCTTCTCCTTTTCCTAATGCTATTAATTTTCTCATAATTCCTGGCATAGAACCATTCGGATACTCATCTGCCAAATCACACTGATGTCCATGGTAATCTGGATGTTTCCCAGCAAAAGGGCTGAGTATTAGAACAATGAAAGAAAGATGACCACACCCTCCACATTTTAATAAAGCCATATATGATAAGCCAGTCTTCAGGAGCAAGAAAGTATTTCAGAAATTATCACTGTTAAATAACATTCTGTTCTAGGCAGTTCTGACCATAATACAAGGCTGGGGGTCTCTGACACTTTTCTTGCCTTCTTAGACAGAAAAATAATAATTCCCAATCCTGTGCAAACCACATACCACTCTGCAGTTTTTTAGTACTCCAGTTTGAGACCCAAGACGTAAAAAGAACCAGTTGAATATGTGATATGACAGACAAGACCTGTGATTTTCCTAATTGTAATGTCTTGTCCTTCAACACCCAGCTATTTTTGACACTCTATGACAATGTCATATTTAAAGAAAATTATAAAAAGGAGTTAGAAACTAACTGTGTCTAATCTATATGTATATATGGAGATAACTTCTTCTCTTATAAAAGTCTGCAATCAAATGTGCAATTCTTCCACATGCAGAGAGAGTATCATTTATATCATATTTCTGCAGGAGATCTACCACCTCCTTGCCTGGCTATTATGCCCTATCTATCAGGTTTGCCAAACTTATGGGTTTCCCTCATATTAAGTGTATGGGGTTTGAATTATAGCCCTATCTCTATGCATTTGCTTTCAATTTTCCAAAAACATTTCCAGTTTATCACGTTATTTGTGTGTTTTTCCTTTTCAAAAATTCTTCAGATCTGCTGGTTTATTTTATCATCCCTACTTGGGTCTCCAACACTCCTCTCATTCTCTGAGGATCTCATTCAGCATACAGTCATCCATTGTTGTGTAATTTTCTTGAACTCTTCTCAGATGATATTTTTCATGATCCTTGTTTACGATTCAGAAAATCTTTTTTTCTCTGAAATAGCATAGGTGTTGCTAACAATTGGTTGTGGGAATTAACAGTGTTCCCCACACAACACAGCAGGTGATGAAGTATTCATAGACTTATATTGTACTTTTAAAATATAGTTTAAAACAAGACATTTGTACAAGCCCCAACAGTTAGTTCTTCACTAACTCCTACCTAATAGTAATTGAGGTAAGATGCAAAATTAAAAGTGCATAATTAAATTACAGCTGCCTAACAAGTTGTCACACAGCAGTTGAGCCACAGGATTGTCTATGAGCTCGACTCACCCTCTCCTCTCCACACAACCCATGCCAAACCCAGGTCTTAGACAGGCAAGGGAGTGACTATGCTCACTGACAGATTTTACAAGAGCACAAATACCTCATTCTGGCTCAGCTACAGCCAGACATCTGCCTGTCACACGCCTGCCTGCAGCTCTAAATTTTCATGTCTCACATTTGTTGCAGACTAAAACCACGTGCAGACCAATAACACACACACTTGCTAAGCCTAAAACCATCTGAGTAACTTCCTTTAGTTTCTTGGGATATTTCTGTCTTAAGAGATTTGGGGGATGATAGTGATCAATTTAGCAAACAGAAATGACAGATTATGGTGTTCCCAAATGCCTTCCAATTTCCTCACCTCTATCATCTTTGTGAGATTAATTGGTCAAGCAATCAGTGCAATGAAATGTGCATGCACCTTGGCTGCTTGCACTTAAAACTTACTACTTTCAGTTAAATACACTTTTGCTGAGTACAACACAGCACACAGTAATAGGGGAAAGTGCAGCAGAAACGAGGGGAGTGTCCTAGCTGTAGTAACACAGAATACTTTGAAGGAGTCCATTTCCTTGCCTAGAATAAGGATTCAGAGCTACAGAAGCCAAGTTCAACATCAAATTAAGAGAGGGGACCTAGTTCAGCCTCTGTTGCTGTGCTTAAGACAGAAACTAATTCCCAAGCTTCCGCAGCCTCTGCAGTAAGTTGTGTAACAGTGATCACTTGTGGACTTAACAAATAACAATTATAAAATTTTGCCACGCTATGCTGACAGAACATTTATACTAAAACTGCTCAAGAACATTACTAGGACAAAACTCTGAGAAACCCATAATGAAAAGGAAACATGATGCCATAGTAACAAAAACATAGTGTTATACTGCTGCCTCAAGTGAGCTTTTTTCCTAGCCACATCTAATTTATACTTATCAATGCAAATACCTTTCCATAGTCAATGGATTTATTATTCTGAAAAGCAAAAACCAACTCAAAACATTACATTAAACTGAAAGACAGAGGGCCAGTTGGGGTTGGGGGGAGTGGGGATTAGGTACAAATTGTTCACATATGTATTTTTCTAATTATTATTATTGGCTATGTTCCACAGCACAGGGGGAGGGGAGGAGAGGGAGGAGGAAAGGAGAAGGAGGGAATCTGAAACTTACTGGTTGACCTCCCCACCATCTGTGATTGAATTTCTCTCGCCCTCGAAGACTGAAGCTGGCATCAAACACTGGGTCATACATTGAATTGCCAACAATCCCATGTGATTCAGGATAGAGTCCCTTTGTGCAGAAGTAGATTAATTAGTAAAACCCTAGTACACACAAATACAGTTCTTCATAGCTATCTGCAAATACCACTAAATTCTTTTAAAATAAGTATCTTTGTAACTACACATCAGAAAAGGTTTTTACTTTCAGATAAGCACATTTAAAACTGGCTGTAGTAGTGAAAGCAGTAGATGATTGAATTGTGCTAAAAAACACTAAAAACTCCTGTTACTTGATACTTTAAAGTTTTTCACACTGGTTAAAAGTTAGTTCGAGGCCACCAAGGAAAAGGCAAAAATGTATGAAGAGAAGATTGATTTGTGCTTTCAGTTCATCTCCATGAATGCCCTTTCTGGACACACTAATTCATGCCCTGAAACAACATCTCAGCCTTGGCCGTATTGATCATCATAACTGGTCTACTCTCGCCTCCAATCGGGAGGTCTGGAGACACACTATCTATAATGCTGCTGATGCTTTGGAGAAAGCACGCTGGATCACTCTTGAGGAGAAAAGACAATGCAGAAAGAATCGTGCCTTGCAGAATATACCACCTAAGGAGTCCTTCTGCTGTGCCTTTTGCAACCGGACGTGTCTATCTCGCATTGGCCTTTTTAACCACCAACGCGCTTGCAACAAACGTGGGTAGAGCCCTTCCCAAATCTTCGTTCGCAAATCCTAGCCATGATGAGCAAGAGTAAAACTTAGTATTTCCATTTTATAATGTTTTATCTTCATGAGAGTGTCTGTGAGATAAGTTATTTTCAAAGAAAATAACTGAGGGGGACCACCCAAAGCCATGGCGTTATATCACAATTTGCTCTGCAGTGAAAGCAATTTAAGTTTCTGCTCTTCTTCCTTTTTTCTCTTGGCCCTCTCCCATCCCCACCTTTTCTTTGTCCATCCCCTCCTTTCTCATCCATTTAATATTTGTGCAGTGGCCACACAAAAAAAAGGGGGTAAAAATTGCAGCTGCAGGTAGAGACTCCCTTAGACCAGCTTTGGGAGCACTGTCAGTGTCACACAGGGGTGTGTGCCTGACGGTGTGGGGACAGCCTGGCTGCCAGCCCTGCCACAGGAGTATGTGATGGTTCATTTTACTGCAGGGCCAACACAGCACCCAGACACACTCAGCAGCTGTAAATTCTACGCTGACTGCTAAGTCAGCCCTACTGACTTCAGTTGCTCCAATGAACGAACAACTGCTGGTTGTATTCAGGGTAGGATTTCAGGGGTGGTTTTTTTCCCCCTAGGAAAACTTTGACCTGTAATTATGCAGCAGTACAAATAACTGCAAAAGCAGGCATAAGAAAGCATAGGAACACTGTGACAATGTATAATGCTGAGATACACTCCATCTCAGCACTTCAAAATACTGAAGAAAATGCTTAACATAACTAAAGACCAAAATAGGTGAACAGTGAAGCAGTTATATTTTTTTTTGTTAATCTTACTTCCCACAACCCACATTTCTACTCCAGTACAACATTTTGTCATCAAAAAAATCCTTCCCAGGGACTTACAGTAGCAAGGGTGTACAAGTTGGGAAAGGTTTTTGTAGGGTAGACAGGTCGCATATAAGGAGAATGCGTTCCACAAGATCCTGAAAAATCAATACCAAATGCAAAAATGAGGAAACTAAGTTCTCGAACACAGAAAACAAAAACAGAGGAAGCAATTTCTGTGACTCAAAATGATGCAGAAACTAGTTAAATTTTAACCAATTTAAATGAACATTCTGCTGCTTAGCAGTGGTCAGCAGTAGGGACAGTGGTAAATCTGCTCATGCACTCTTTGTACTTTACAGTAAACAACTGAAATAATGCAGCCAGATGACTACTGAACCAGCTGCATTCCCATAGACTGTTTTCTTTTCTGAGCTAGTCTCTATCCGGAGTCATTGGAAATATCTTGTTAAGTAAGACAATGTTAGAAAACACAGGTTTATTTTAAGTAATAAATACACTAATGCTGCAGTTTCACAATGCGCTTTGACCTCAGCGCCCACTAGAGTCATTTAGGCTGGAAAAGACTTTTAAGATCATTGAGTCCAACCACAGATGACTACACAAATACAAGGGGGAAGAAAACCCAACACCTTTCAAGGATGCACACACACAAACACCATGCTATACAGAGAGGTTTAAATACGCAGCGCATCCAGTATTCCACAAACCCAGGTGGATGCCCATTTCCCCAGAGGTGAGTGCAGAGCACGTCCCCAGCCAGTTAACAGGCATCCATCACAGCTCCTACACTCACTTATCCAAACCTCTGACGTTTCTGAATCAAGGAGAAAATTTTGTGGGCACCTCCCAACTGGCTTGTAAGAGTGTATGATACGTATCATGTACTGAAGATGCATTTCTTTGCTGACAAAACCGATGAAGGTCATCGATTCTGAGCAGCATTTCCCAAACCAGCAGCTCTTCCCACTCTTCTGTGTGCACTAACCAGGTTGCTTTCAAGTCACCAGTTGATACCATCTAAACCAGAGGGGACTTCTGCCATTTCAGCTCCATGCTGACCTTCCGTTGCTCAATGAATAAAGAAAACAACTGGGCTGCAAGAGACTGTCTTTCATTCATTGTAAAAAAACAGATGTACTCACTCAGTTTTTCGATATTGGGCATGACTTTGTTCCCTTTCTTCATATATGATGCACGGAAACCATCCACAGAGAAGATGATCAAAGGAGGACGAACAAAGCTAGAAGCAAAAGCAGCAGGAGTATAAGCCAGCATTTCAAATTTTTTTATTTCCACTTACTCACTGGGACTTCAGAGAATCCGAAGTACAGTTACTGTATATACTACATGTCTATAATCCTTTGCATACTTAACAGACCAGCAGAAGCTGATAATCCTCACACTTAGCAAAACCCAGTGCTCACTCACAGTCAGTGAAAGGGCTGATATCCAACCTAAAAAACATCTTCCCTGAGCAGCTAAAAACATATAGCCCATAAAGGCAAGTGCTTATAGAAGGAGATGTAAAAGGAAAAAAAAGAGTATGCATGGGTACCCACCCTAGCACACTATCTGTGGTTAAAACCATGTCACATGACAGCTGGTCTTCTCGCGAACAGAAGTCCGTGTAGCATTTTCAGTGAGCTCTGTGAGGCATAGCTCACCCTCACATGCCAAAGATGATAGTATCTCATGTTATTTTATTAATTTTTTTTTATTTGCTACTGAGAGTTGATTGCAAGCAGGCAAAGATTTGTCATGGACAGACACACCTGGGCTTTTAATGTTTACTGCTGCAGGGGTAAGCAGCTGTCACTGTCACCAACAGAAGCTCCTCCAAACTATCCTCCTAACAGCACAGGCTGAGCTGCAACCCAGCATAGCACCTGAGCAGATGGTTACCTTTATGGATAATAGAGACAACTGGTTTCAAAAGTGCTTACTTTCTCCATGTCACTCATGTGCTCGAATTCCTCACTAAGTCAAGCCTGTATCCCATTGCAACTTAGAAATCCTTTCATTTAGGAGCATAACACTAGGAGTACTAAATTTAATTTTTAAAAAAAGTGGTCTGAATTGTGTTCACATGTGGCTTAACCTGAATTTTACTGCAAGCAGAATAACATAAGCCTTCCTACTGACTTCAAATGAGTCTGGTTACCTTCCCAAGTAAGTGAAGCAGGAAAGCTCAGCAGCAGGTGATCAAAGACCAAGAGTTCAAACCTATATTTTATACAACACTACTCACCCAGCAGCTTAAAGGCAAATGTTTTACGATATTATGGGCTTAACTGTACAAATGGTGAAGCCCAGGAAAGCATCCAACCCACAGCCATTCAGCCTGCATCACAGGGCCACTGCAGAAGTGTGGTGGGCAGAGCTGGGGACCACTGGCTGTGCTGCGTTTGGCTTTGCAGTTGGATGCAAAACACTTACCCTGCTGGACACTCAGGAGCCTTTATCTCTTCACAGTCATCATCCACCCAGTGGGTTTCTCCTGCCAGAAAAGTCACATTAGAGTTTCAAAAAATGAAAAATTAAAAAATCTGTGCGCACAGCTATAGATTTCACAGAAAATATGTATTAAAAAAAAAAATCAAGTCTAGCCCCAGTTAATAGACTGTCTTGTCATACTTTCCATGAATAACGAACATGTCTTTTCACAAGGCTGAACAAGTGATCTGGTTATATTCTATTCAATAAAAATATTCAAACTAGCACTCCTACAGATAGCTCTTAAAACTGGAGTTAAAAGCAGTTCTGACCGCAAGAGACAGTGGTAACACTTTAGTCACAGTGGTCATCTATTTTAATTTTTTTTTTACTTTTGATGTGTCAAAACCAGGTAGTGCTGCTTCTGGCTGTGAATTCTCACCCTCCTTCCCCCAGCTCTGATGTCTCTGATGTCTGATGAGCTGATTCAGCTGGCTAAAGGCATAAAACAAAATTCATTCTGGGGAAGAAAAACAACTCTAAATAGTTTCCAGCTGGTTTAGAGAGCTGATCAGCTCATGGATCAGGTGAGACTCAGGCTAAAAAAAGCATTAATACTCCTTCAGAGCTAGATTAGTTAAAATTGCTTCATGTAATCAACTATTTTCGTAAGGTTTTCACTGCTGAACGCTGACTATAGAGTGGCTCATGACTTGCACTTTCACAGGTCAATTGAAAAACAAATTATTAAGTAACAAGCCTGCTTCCTAAACCTGGTACTATTAAAGGAACTGCAGTTCAATGAAAAGAACAAAACAAAAAACATCATAGAAAAAACCTACAGGAAATGTGTGCTGCAAGCAATTCCAACTGACCATGACAGGAGGTGGAAGGACAATTTCCAAGAAAAAGAAAACAACCAACACACCATCCTCAGAAAGGCAAAGGCATGAATAAAGAGGAAACACTGTTCTCACATAAGGATTACTCCTGTCGGAGTTCCAGGGCCGTTCTGATAATTTATTATTAGCCAATTAAACAGAGATTATGTACATTAAAGCTGGAGACATGTAAATTCCTCTGTCTTGACCCTTGTGAGAGGGAGCTCACAAAAAAGGCAGGAACTGAAAACATAAATAGTATTTAAGTGGTCTCAGCCTCGGGTTTCTTTGAGAAGGGGAAGAACAATCTAGAGGGATTTGTTGGAAAATATACATTTCATCTGGATTCCCAACAGCAAAACCCAAGTAAACAAAAAAGCCCATTTTCAGTGTATGGATCTGGAACATTATCATTCTGTGAACATACACAGTTGTCCAAAATGGTGTGGAAGAAACAATTTCAAACTGTAACTCTTGCCCCAGTAAAGTTAATGAATGAAAAAAACCCTAAGAACTAGCTGAGATACAAAAGCAGAACCTGCAGAGCTCATTACCAAGGATCAGAAGGATCTAGTTTGAATGGCAGACACACTACACAGGCAGTAGATGCTCTAAAAAGAGCAGGGTAGTGGATGAAAGTTAAGCTTTCACAGCCCATCCACTTGCCAACCAGTGCGGGGTGTTCTGCAGACATGGTGTGTCACGATCATCTGAAGCCCATGTCACCCACCTGCGAGTAACAGCCCTTGTATTTTTGCAACTCCTCTCCCACAAGAAACAAAGCCTAGAGGTGTTAGGCCAAATAGTTTGAGCAGGAGCTTTTGTGGTGGGGGTGGAGAAATGTCTTCGGGACAGAGATAACATATCTAGGAATGTTCCATTCCTTCTGAGACCATCAGATATCCCTGCTCTCCCTGTGATGCAGACAAATGCATCTGAACACTTTAGAGTTTTGCTTTAAACTCTTCTTCATCCTCCTATGCCTATTCTCTTTCTATCATTTTATCTCTACAGGCAGAAATAACGTCCTTCTACAATCAACAAATTATATGTATTTTTCTCTGCTAGTGTCCAGAAAATTACAAATCCAATTCCCCATTCTCCGCCCCCCCCCCCCCCCCCCCCCCCCCCCCCCAAAAAAAAATCAGAACAAGGAGTGTTCTTCCTTTAGAAGAAAACCCTTTACCCACAGGGCTGCCTTCTATTCGGTTTGGAAAGATAAAAGGAAGAAAGACTAAAGACGTACCTTTGCAAACGACTTGGTAATTAGTACAACAATCTCCTCTACTTAAGCAGTCTTCAGAGCAGTGACAAGCATTGTCATCATTCCTGGTTTCTCCACAGCGATCTTTGGTACACTCCCAGCCCCGAGCTACAATATTCACATGGTAAGAAAGAACGAAGTAGCAAAACAAAGTAGCAACTCAAGCCACAATGACAACGCTCTAGTCTTTAAAATCGGGTGTAAAGTTTATGGCCCCATTTTAGCGATTTCAAGACCTCTGAAGTATGTCAACCAAAACCAAATAGGACTCTTGTGATTTTCAAGTGCAGGAGAGCTCCTCCACCCATTATACGTGTATTTCTGCTACCCTCCGGTGTTGTATTTCAGGCTTTCTACAATCTGGATACCAGAAGTAGCGTGTAAAGAAAAGACAAAAAGGAATCTTGACAGATAAATGGTGGGGCCTGAAGCACAAACTAAGAATTCTGGTATTTCTAGGATAATCTTTTCTTTTTCTCACAATTACTACAGTCCCCAGCTCAATCCACAGAAAATACGAAAAAGTAGGAAAGAGATTATGTCGATGCAAATTGATGCCTTGCTCCCATCAGTTCCTCACCCACAGTGCAAGATTCAGCACCAATTGAAAAGTTTTGAGAAAACAAGAGCTGTTCTTCGAGGCAAACCATGGCATGGCTTCTGTAAAACGCTCCAGCTCTTCTCATCTTGCAAATAAAGTTAGGATCTAAGGGCCTGTCTAAATCGGGTACTCTTTCAAGGGTAGTACACTGTTACACTTTGAAACAGGGCCTATGGTTTTAAGGATGATTTTGCACATCCAGGCCCAACAAAGAAACTTTAAAAATCAGTTTAGACAACATGCACCCAGTAAAAAAACCACATCACATCAGAGAAACGTCTTTTATCTTATTTTCTCCTTCATTTGGGGCTTTTTTCTGTAAGTATGTAATATTTACAGATTATACACGTGATAATTGCCTGATTAAATGCCTATGGGGGTATATGAGGATTAGCTCAACAGTTCCAAGTGCTATGCAGGTACCCATACACATATGTGAATATGTGTCTGCTTCAGACAGGAGACTTGAGGAAGTGAAAATCCACCCTTTGGTAGCAGACATCTTGCTGAAAGCTGAAAGTCTTCAAAAAGAGCCTCTCATTCTGCAGTCATTTACACCAGGGGTGAAACAGCGTCAGCCTAAAATCAGAAGTTTTTGGCCTGGAACCAAAGTTGTTTTTCATACCAGATTAGCTCACCACTTTTTGGTACTGAGCTATGAAAACTATATATTCATAAACAGAGTTGAGGAAATCAGGACTTTTAAACATGGCACAACCATGGGCAATGATATATTTAATCATCAGACTTCTCTTTTGGTTGCTTAGTGTAATACTTCGATAAAGCAAGAAACAGTTTAACGGCAAAAGTAGAAGGCACCTGTGCCAACTCTGACCACTGTGCAAAAACTCAAAAAGAAGGGTATAACTAATAATTTAGATGCACTATGCCAAGAAGTAAAATATAACTTGTGGCCATCTTTGACGTTTTCCTTGACTATGACTCATGGGGAGAAAAAAAAGCAAAAAAAGAAGAAAGTGAACCCATTGCTGTATTTCCATCCCCCAAGGTCCAATAAATTGAAGTCAAATGTTTCTACCAGTGCGTTATAAGCATCCTGAAAATGGGAAATCAGTCTGGGGCATGGGTAGCAAGCCCAGGCTGTCACCTGAGGCTTGCTCCAAGAGGATCCACACTCCTTCAATGCTCCCAGCTTCCAAGGCACCTTCATGGCACAAATGAGCCTGAACTGCTCCAATATTAAGTTGTCACACGAGGGGAAAAAGGATGGCTGACACAAAATGACCAACCTCCAGTTTTTACCACAGCTTTTAATTGTAGCCTGGAGGTCAAACTGGTGCCTGAACACTGATTATTGCTTTTAATTTAGTACCAGAAGACCTACTTTTCATGTAATATGAACAGTACCCTGCTTTTTCAGCCCCCACAGAGAGGAACAATAGATGCTCATTCCTACTGCTCCTTGCAAGGAAACATGGGCTGCATTCTGGGCTGAGCTGAGCCTGCCCAGCAAGGCGAGGTGAGGAGGAGATGCAGGTTATGGCAGGGAGCAAGGGTTTATCAGGCAGGTCCTGACCACTGGCAGGAACCAGGTGTCAGCAGCACCTGGCAGTGCACGACAGGAGACCCATCATACCTGTCTTCAAGCACAGCTCATCAAAGTCGAAGCAGCAGCTGTTGTAGCTCTTGCACAGGTTGTCACAGCGGCAGCCAGGAGGCTCTGCCTCTTGAAGTTCAAAGCACCTGTTTTTGCAGGAGCCAGAAGTACTGATCCAGGGGGAGTCTGACAGGACTGTGTGAACAAGAAACAGGGCAACATCTGTCAGGCCAGCAGCAATGGGACAGGCAGCTCAGCCCCAAGCCACTCAAAGGAGCAAAACCTCAGATTCTTGCTCTGGGAAAGGGAAGGAAGCAGGAAGAGGAAAAAGATTGCTTGAAGAAATGAAGGGAAAAAAAAGAACAAATTCCAAAAGAGTAGTTCTTTTGGGGGAGAAAAAAAAATAAAGGAAGCAGCATGCTGTGATAACATCCTGCAAAGAAAGAGCCCTGGCTTTACCTCTGTAACAATCAAAAGATCATTAGCAGAAATGTATTGAAGTCTCCAAGGCCCCATTCCAGGAGCTGTAGTTATTCCACAGAAGCAGGCCTTTGTTTTCAGAAACCAATTGACATTTTCATGGCTGGCTGGTCAGTTTGCATAGGAAAGGACTCCAATTAATCTACATGCAACAGCAGGACTTGGTTTGCTATACTGAAAGGCGTCAAATCAATGTGAAGCGTGAAAGAAAACTTTAGGATGCTCTATAAATTAATGGAGAAATAGAGCAAGGCTTTTTGACGAGCTTCTGCAGAGCACCAAATTATAAAAACTCTAGAAATGCAGAAGTATTTAAGAAATTAATATATTATTATTTGTGTAAGTAAATGGAGGACTGCCAACCTAAAAGCCATGAATAATGTATTAGACTTCAATATTCTATTAGTAAGGGTCCTTAAAGTCAAAGCTGATATGCATCTGCTGTTTTCTCAAAACTTACTGTTTTATACTCTTTAAATATTTTCAAAGTTTTTCCTATAAGAGAATCCTACATAGCAGCTTATATGAAACAGGAAAATTGTGTGTTGTTCTCTCGGGTTAATTGCATTTTATGAAATAAAATAACTAAGTTATGTTATCCTTTAAATGCAGAGGTGTTCCAAGGAAAATTTCACAATACCTTTTGTTCCTTGAGAGACCTATTAAAATTAAGTATTTGAAATCATCTTGGTTTTGTTTTCTTTTAGGTCATGGTTTGGTTTTGGGTCTGGTAAACCTCACCATGATTAGCAGTATGATTTTAAGAGGACTGACACAATGGCATTTTTGGGAAACAGCTGCTCTGATATTTTCTGATATATTTTTCCCCTTACGCTTTTACATAGCTGAAAGTTCGGTCACCACATAAACTGAGGCGAAATCTCTTCCCAAATAAGATGGCAATAACCAAATACTATGAGAATGGATGGAAAAACGATAAGAGTTCAGAGGTGCCATTGTAGTAGCTGATGTCTCACCAGCACCCATCCCCAGCACTACTGCTCCACCACTTCCCTTGGAGTGGCACTGGCACGGGTTGGACACCAGCATGAACCACTTCAGGGAATAAAACTGTCAGAAAATCAACCCTACAGCAAGATTGTAGGTAAGAAACCCAAACCTACCATGGTTGCACTCATGGATTATAGCAAGGCATACTCATATGACTGCTGGAAAAGACAGTAGCAGACAACTGTGTCTCTCTGCTTTTGTGGTTTGATTTTTTCAACCAGGTCAGCAAAGCTCAGTGAGAGTAACATTATACACATAGTTAAGTTTCGCTCTACCCTGCAAACATGTTCCTAATGAGACATCAATATTTTGGCCATCTGAAATTCCAAGGAGCTCAATGTTGTGTATCTGTGCTGGCAATACACAGACCAGTGTATTCTTTGCTCAAGTAAGTAGGTCATAAAGCTATGTTAGAAATTAATCACATGAGAATTGTTTCAAAGCACGCTAATAACTCAAACTTTCAGAGCTATGAAGTCTTCTTCCTTATTTTTAATGACAGCTGCTTCCTGTCAAATGCTTCTGAAAATCTGTTACCAAAAAATATTTTCATGTTATTTAACCTCTTCCACTACTTTTTCTTTTGGAAGCCAGGTAATATATAATCACAAATCCATGAAAGCTTCAAATCAAAGGTATTGTGAACTTGAAGGCATTACATACTAGCATATAACCTTTACACTGGCATTACCCTCTTCCTTTTAAAGGACAGAGAAGGAGATCTTATCAGAAGTTAAAAAACCCACATGTCAACATGTGTTTAGGAAAGAGAAGGTGTAAATCTGATTGCAGATTACATAACAGACAGTTAACTGCAGCTCAAGGAATGTCTACCTGTTGTAAAGAGCAGCTCATCTATGAGGAAACCACTGGAACAAACTGCCCACAGAGGCTGTGCAATCTCTGAGCTTGGAGATTTTGAAGAACAGGTGAGGCCAAGATCTGTCAGGATCACTTCAGTAATAACTGACCATGTCTTGGGATATGAAGAAGGTCTACATAGCTGTTCAAGGTCCCTTCTAGCTCTATCTTCTATAATTGCAAGGGTTTCCATTTCATGCAAGAAAGGTTTATGCCATTACCTTGTCTGTTATTTTCTTGTATCTCTTGACAACCACCTCATTACTGATGTGACAAATTATCCCAAATCACTTAGCAAATTCAAGTCGCACCTCCTGAGTCAAAGTAGGACACTTTCTATATCACAGCACAAAAGAGGACTTGCTAAATTTCTCTCAATATAAGATCGCTCCCTTGTTTATCATGCTTGACCTTGCCTTTGCAGCCAGACCATGCTTTTCAGGTCGTGCACAATGCCGTGGCAGGGGTACTGGTGCATGCAAAATAGTTTGAAAATATATCATCAGGAGCTCCATCCGTGGTGAGCACTTTCAAACTAGCAGAAACCCTTGTACAGAACAAACTCACACAGTTTAAAAGTCCTTTTCGAAATTCCTGCAACCCTCCACAGCTCCTGCAGTCAGACTGTGCAGCAGGCAGAGGGATCTCAACACGAAGATTCTCCCCTCCTTATTTAAAACAAAGCCTTTCACATCCTTTTCCATACATTCTTTTTTTGCCAACTAAGCTCAAAACAATCTTCTAATTGTCTTTTACATTGTAGGTTAGAGACCAAAGTTACACAGGGCAATAGTGCCTTTGTGATTTAGTTCATGGGGGTTACTACATTTCCATTGTAAAGGTGATATACTTATCTTAGAAGGTACCATATCAAACTACTTCCTCTGATTCTATCTGATTACAATATCTTTTAAAAAAATCATATCCATTTATTTCCAGTAGTATTTAAGACATAAAACAATATAGACATGCCTACACAATCATCATAGGAAGGAGACTACCTGGTTACAATCTGCCATTTTGGATCCTATGGATCCCATATGGAACCTATACGGAACAACCAAATGCTTATGCAAAACATTTGGAGCCTCAATATTGCCAGATAATGTTCATATTATGAACTTGCATTTCATTTTTGCAAGGAGTAATAATAATAATAATAATGGCCAGTCTTCGCGAACGAAGATTTGGGGAAAGGTCTTTTACCTTTCCAGCCTGCGCAATGGATGTTTTAGGTGAGACACAGCACGCACTGAACTGAGCCCACCCTTTAATCCTAAGGTTCATCTGCCGGGGCCAAGCAAGCTTGGACAATGGCAGTGAGGTCCTCAGGACGTAGGTTTGTTTAGAGTGACCTTCTCATAGATGGATGGCCTCACAGGGCTAACGAGCTACCATCTGCCCGGGGGACCGAGGAATTGAACCGGGGTCGCAGCAGTGAGAGTCCTGCATGCTAACCACTAGGCCACCAGGGGTCCCTTGCAAGGAGTAAAATTTCAATGAAAAGTCAGAAAAGGAAAAAAAAAAAAAAACATATCCTAACTCCAGTATGAGAAAGGTAAGACTCCATTTTTAATAACATGCTAAAAATCCAGTGAGAAGGGATAGAAAAACTTCAGTGTATCTCCTTCCAAAGTGTAAGTTATCCTATCATGACCAAGAAACATGCTTCAAGAGATTACTAAGGCCATTTTCCCCAAAAGCGCTTACAAAGCGCAAAAAGCAAATAACTTACAAAAGCAAAGTTGTGAGACTTGGTTCTCTAATGTCTTTTAGAAATGCTAGGTAAAAACGTTACTTCAATTAAATAATTTGTTGGGTACAAATATTAAACATCTCAAATGTATAAAGACATACATCTGTACACTGTAAAAAGAAAACAAGGTGGGGTAAGGCATTATGTGATACTTTGACATGCATTTATAAGCAACTAGGAAAAAAACCCAAGTTGTTTTTGGCTCATAGCAGAGTTCTATGCTAGATGAAAGCTAAAATTTGTTTATAATCATGGCATACCTCTGGAGAAATAACAAATTGTTTTCCACAGTAATGTTTGGTAAAGACTGTTTTATCAAACTAAAATAATTAGCTCTTAACACCAAGAAACTTGGAAATACATAAGGCAAGGAAGAGTGAAATTAAAAAATAATTATACCAATCTTTTGTTCTGGATATGTCATTGCACTGGATTTCTAATGAAGTATAACTGGAAGTAATTTTTTACTGTCTCCTTTAGACAGATGTGACTACAATACTTTATTATTTACTATCACTTTTTTCCTGCAATAAAAGTAACCAAGCTTCATAAACACAGAATGGACAAAACCTTCCATTACTTTTGTCTCTCATTGTTGCAACGTGGACTTGACTACTTCAATGCCAGGTGCAGGTCCAATCCCACCTGTAAGCAAATTCTCAATACACTTCCAAAAATACCCCATCTCCTGCCCTTTTGCAAGAGATCCTTTATTTCTTCCTACTTTTCTGTAATGCTGATCTAATCCTCCTGCTATTGGAAACAACACACAGTTACTGATCCCAGCCCTGACGGTGTTGAGCGGTGCTGGTTGGCTCAGCAGAGCTGGCACCCGATCGGCTGCAATGAGTCCCCAATATCGGACCTTTGGAACTTCAGTAAAAGCCAGCTGAGCAGCTCTGCCCGAGACAGTCACTAGCGAATCAAAGCAGCTGGCAGTCAGATGTTGAACACTTGAAACGCAAATCCTTCCCATTACTATTACACACACTACACAACTACTCTGCAGTTAACATACCAGAAGATTAAAAAAAAAACCAACAAAAACAAAACAAAACCTGTTTTTCAAACATTTTTTAAACTGATATAAAGATCAAAGGCAACAGACACTATCTTTTTGATTACCTAAAACGCCTCTGCTCAGTGAGCAGCAGCCCTGATTATTGCTGTGATTAGACACCAATTCCTGTCAAAGACGGGGGACAGAAGGACACAGATACATTACCAGGAACGCAACAAACTCTGCCCACGGTAGACCATTTTATAATTAAAATTCACAAGCTATCATTACAGACAGGCATTGCAAATGAAAGCCTTCCACTTCAACTGCGTTAACCATCTCTAAGTCAATGACCGCAGGTTTTGTTTCTCCTGCCAAAGGAACAGAAGCACAAGTCAAGCCTGCTTTTTTTTGCCTTTTTTTTTTTTTTTTTTTTTTTTAGGAAAAAAAAGGAGTAGTTTTCTGGTTTATACATTTTTCCATTTGGAGTATGTCTGAGCTCACAAAACCCTGTACTGCCCCAGAAAACAAACAACAGTTCCTTTTGTGACATGTTCCTACTGTCTTCCAAAGAAAAAAGTAAAAGGCACAAGAAAAACAGAGGACTCGGTGACAGCACATCTGCACGAACACCTGCTCTCTTCTCCCGGCCCTCTCCACCGTCAGATGTCTGCCGTCTACCGTTCACAAACCAGCATGACCTCAGGAGCCACAGAAATCCCAAAAGCTTTTCTCACCAGCGCCTCTTGAAAGCATTCATCAAGTTTCTAGAAACCGCTTCAATAGCTACCAAAATAAACCCAGTACCCTTAAACTCATCAGGGAGTTTCTCTTAGGACTAGAAGGAAACTGTGCAGAGCACAAAACATGCCAAACACTTCAGAGAAGCTGATGAGACCAATCTCAGTGAGACTGAGAGTGCTCAGTCCTAAAATAAGCTAAATTTTCCATAGTCACATGCACACAGAGCAAAAGTTTAAGTAAATAGGAGACCTATAGGTGAGTCCCAAAGGTCAACTGACTCGGGCTCGGCGAGTTATTTATTCTTCTCTATATCCTAGAGGGAAAAGGAACAAGCAAACTACTGTTAGGGAGTAGGAACGGTTTCTAACCACAGTCTATAACATAAGGATATACCGATGTACAATTTAAGTCCGTTACTGTACCTGAGACCGGCCCCTCATCCCATTCTTCGGATCTCCTAAATCGATTTGTTGTAAATCCCATGCAGACATTTACTCCAAAGGCAAAAGCAAATAAGGATATAACCTGCAAAAGTAAAACAGCAAAGTAAGAGAACTGTGCAAAAAGCAGGACTTTCGTGCTAAGAGCATTAGGCATAAAGGGTAGAGATGGTCCTCTGTACATTCGAGCTCCCCAGCACTGCAGTTCCCATCACTGGAGCAGCAGCTGACAGCGTCACCGTTGGAGAGTAACACAAACCAGAAGGGGTTTATGAATAAAACATCTCTTTCTGAAGCTGAAACGCTCCTTTTTGTAGGAACTTATTCAGGACAGACGGGCTGCTACTTCTCCTCTAAAAGCAAACACGCTCCTCTCCTCCCCTACCTGGTGCGAGTGGACGCAGCCCTGCTTAGCCATACCAGGGAATTCTTGAAAAGCCTACGCCGCACCGTCGCCTTTTTTTATAGTGAGCGCAGAGCTCTGTTTGCTCGGGGAGTTCGGGCTATTAGCTACGAGTAATCCCACCTGGTGAGGTTGACAGGCTCGTGTGATTTGTCCAGGGGGTGATTTCATCATGTTTCACTCACAAATCGCAGCTCCGAGTGCAAGAAGCTCCAGGCATCATCCCCTTGCTGCGCCCTCCCCCCAAACACACACCCGCGCGCTTTTATGTGGTTTCCTCTGGCAGAGCTGGGCTTGCTTGTGCCGCGGCGGCCAATAGCTCCTCCTGCTCGTTTTATTCTCCTCACAAAAGTAACATGGTTAAAAGAAAAACCAAATGCGTCTCCATCTGGCTCGAAGTAGAAGAGGGGAAAACTCACTGGGGGCTGCGAAGTGAAAATATCCTGATGCCACCCTCAAAAGTGCCCCGGTGTCAGGTGTGACAGCGCGGTGGGCTCAGTCCCCGCTGACCCCTCGCGGTCGGGCGGGTTTGGGAGCTCGGGGACCCCTTTTCTTCTCCACGGGTGCTCCTCAAATTTGTAACTGCTGCAGAGCAGAGGCCTCTCTCAAAACTGGAGACACTTCAGAGCGTGGGGGTATTTTTCAACGTTGTTCTTCCGTGCTGCTGTGGCAGGACAAGGCTCGTATCGATGGAAACACAAGTAGTTCCATCTGAATAGCTGGAAACCCCAGACTTTCAGAAAGGAAGGGAAGTGACACGTTCCCTCTGCCCCACATTCCCCCATTTTCATCAACAACAGAAAGCTTGGCTGTTTGGATAAGCACTTTTATTTACAAAGCAAATGATAATGCTGAACAGAATTACGATTGAAATCAGTGGCTTAAATATTATTTGCCAAGGCAAATTATTTACCAGTGTAGTTTGCCACATTTTTTCTCTGATGAAAGCTTCTTTCATGAAAGTGTTTACTAACAATTACATTTAAAGGGACAGAGTCGAGGTTTGTAAGCCCTCAGATGGACTGAGGTTCTCTTGGGACCTGCCACATATTCTATACTGGCATTAAGAGACACAGTACAGTTTTCTTTAAATTAACTTGCAATAACAAACACATACAATTTTGAGCTTTGTTTAGAGGTACCTTTTACCTACTGCAATAGCTCCTTCCCCACTGTGTAGCTTTACAGGACAGAGTCTAAAAAGTCCTTCTCTGCCCACATCTCATCAGCCTGACAGCCTTTGCCAGGAGATGATCCTTTTTTATGCAATGTCTTAGCCGAAAGTGGCTCCATTGTGTAGCTGAATCTTTGCATTGCAAGGCTCAGGGCAATGTAATTAGCCCAAAAAGACCTTCATCTTAGCGCACCAGGACATTGTATTCCTTTTACTTGCAAGGACTGAGACTATGAATTCAAGACCTATCTTGTAATGTCCACTCCACCACTAGCTGGGCTGGAAAAAAATAGCCAATAGGCAATATTTTTCTAGCAAAAAGCTGAGCATAGAAGTCTAGAGAAAAGCAATTATTAACAATGTTACTATCTGTTCCTATAAAATTCTTTGCCCTTAGCCTCTGGTATATCCTGTGGTTAAACAATTTCATCCCCAAGCACTAGGTAAGTACAGCAGTGTGTGATCACAGCAGACAGGAAACCTAAGTTACCACAAGTAAAATTGCTCAGTGGTGTTGCCTATGTATCTTAGCTAATGAAGGTCATGATTTCATGGGCAAAATATGGAAATCAGCAGCCCCAAGCTCTCCTCCAGCTTGGGACCCTCAGGTTACTGAGGAACCTAGGCAAAACACAAATGACTTTTCAAATCAGGTGGCCAGTTTTGAGTGCCCAAGCCAATACATCCAGTCTCATTTTCAGAGATCCAGAGCCTTTGCTGTTCCTGCGTGTCTTCCTAACACACAGGTCTTCAGTTCTCTTGAAAGAAAATTCCTACATATGTTAAAAATGGCCACCCAGAAAAATAAAGCAACAAAAAACCCCAAGAAATACAGCATCATGGATGACTTCTACTGATTTAAAAATACATATTGCATGTTTCCATTTGTGTAATCTCTCTGGAGCTTGTAAACTTCACAACTTTACATAATGGAGGAGCTCATCTTGTTTTCTGGTCCATGTTACAAGAATATTAAATTAATTAAAGTCCTTTGTAATGTCCTTTAGATCTATAGATGATGATGACTCTGAAACTGCTAATCTTTTTCATCTGTGTAATGTAAGACACGTTTTCCAGTAGCTCTCAACTGAACATATACTCAGATGCACAATGTTCTTTTTGTCACAAAGACTGTGCCTGAAGCCATCCCACAGATGCAGAAGGAACTTATTAGCATAAACAAGGTCTAATCATTGTGTTCAGGCAAAATTTCACTGCTGGGATCAGTGGTAATTAATTTTTTCAGCAACTAATTTCCATTTTACTCATCAGAATAGAAAGGACTAAAGCTGAAATAATATATTCCTGGCCTAAGAATTCAGCAATTCAGTGCAAGTTTTAAGGCTTTAATGAAACACATTTAAAAGGAATTTTAACAAGATCAGCAGAATATGAAATGACTCTTCATCAGTTATCGTGAATAAGAATTGACCTTTGGATTTTCTGGCTTCTATTATACCGATTATTTAACTCTGGATGCAAAACTTCCAACCAGGCACCAGATGGCGTTTTACATGTGAAGTTCATACTGTAACATTTCCGCAGTTACAAGCATTCACAGAATCTCAGTATCGTTAAGTTGGAAAAAACCATTAAGATCATTGAGTCCAACCCTTAACTCGGCATTTCCACATCCACCACTAAATCATGTCCCCAAGTGCCACAAATTTCATGTCTTCTAAATACCTCCATCAGCTTCCCTGGGCAACTTGACAACCCTTTCCAAGAAGAAGTTTTTCCCAATATCCAGTCTAAACCTCCCCTAGCACAGCCTGAGGCTATTGTCTCATCCTATCACTTGGTACTTGGGAGAAGAGAACAAACTCCACCTGGCTACAGCCAGGTAGCTCTCAGAGAGCACTAAGGTCTGCCCTGAGCCTCCTTCTCTGCAGGATAAACACCCTCAGCTCCCTCAGCAACTCCTTCTAAGACTTGTGCTCCAGACCTTTCACCAGCTCCATTCCCCTTCTCTGGACACACTCCAGCCTCTCAGTGTCCTTTTTGTAGTGTGGGACCTAAAACTGAATCTAGGATTCGAGGTGAGGCCTCACCAGTGCCAGATCACTTCCCTGGTCCTGCTGGCCACACTATTTCTGATACAGGCCAGGATGCCATTGGCCTTCTTGGCCACCTGGGCACACTGCTGGATCATGTTCAGCTGCTGTCGACCAGCATCCCCAGGTCCTTTTACACAGTTCAGCAAACTGACTGAAGGTGCCCTCAAACCCCTTGTCCAGATCATCGTTAAAGATATTAAACAGAACTGGTCCCAATACTGAGCCCTGGGGAACACCACTTGTGATCAGCTGTTAATTGGATTTAACTACATTCACCACCACTCTCTGGGCCCAGCCATCCAGCCAGTTTATTATCCAGTGAAGAGGACACCCATCCAGTCCAATATCAGCCGATTTCTCCAGAAGAATGATACAGGAAATGGTGTCAAAGGCTATTCCATAGAGTTAATATAACCAAGGCAGTATTTACAGTCTTATATGAAATTGATTTTTCATGAGCAGTATTTTAATGAGAAAAGAAATGCAGAGAAATGAAGTATACTGGCCTAGTCAGTGGTTGGGGACGGAGTGGGCTCTAAAGAAATGAGCCTTCTTTGCTACTCCTCTCCACTTTGCCCAGGATGCTGCATGCAGCCACATCAGGTGATGGGGGGGCCACAGTGAAAGCTTCAGTATGCTTGACAGCAGCATGAAAGGCAGAAGGGTGAAGAACTTCTCCGAAGCATCACAGAGCTCTCACCCTCCCAAATGCAGCTTCCACAAATAGTTGTGGCCAAGAAAAATGGTTAGGTGGGTGCATGAAGTAGCAATTTCAAAGAACAAAACCTTGTTGGTTGGTAAACCGTAGAAATTCAAACAGTGTCCAGATCAAATACAAGCACTGAGAAACCAAATTAACTTCCAGCAGCCGAAGTGATCATGGGAAGAGTCAAGTACTTTGTTGAAGACACCTTGAATCTTTTTAACAAAATCAAAGAGGTACAACATAACAAGCAGAGCTGATTCCCATATATAAAGGACTCTAAAACACATTTTTATCACAGAATCACAGAACGGTTAAGATTGGAAGGGACCACTGGAGGTCATCTAGCCCAACCTCCCTGTTCAAACAGGGTTCCCCAGGGCACATTACTCTGGATTGTGAATATCTCCAGGGAGACTCCACAGCCTTTCTGGGCAGCTTGTTCCAGTGCTCAGTCACTCTCGTAGTAAATAAGTTCTTCCTCATATTCAGGTGGAATTTCCCATGTTCCAGATTCTGCCCCTTGCCTCTTGTTCTACTGCTTGGCACCACCAAGGTGGTGGTGGAATTCAGAGGGTTTTATAGATCAAAACCAAGTATCTTTGGCATTCAGACAGTGCAGTGACTGATAAACAAGACAGAGAAGGAAGGGAAGGTGTATTTGAAGGCAGGGAGAGCAAAAGGATAGCAAAGCCAGTCATCAGGTCAGGTCAACCAGGTCTGATGATAAAAAGAGGGGCAGGAAGAGTAAGAGTCAGTGCAGGAGGGCGATGACCTGTGGTAAGCAGTCCTTCAGCAGAGATCAGCCCAGGATCCAGGCTACAGGCAGATACAGAAGTGCAGAATGATGATTGCACAGCCTGGGTATGTAGGAAAAAAGATACAAGAGTTGCTGAAGGATGAGGGACCTGTATCTGCTCAACTTGTAAAGAGCACCACTGAAGATGGCAAAATGGGGTCACTGAGAAGTGCTCTTTATCTGCTGGAGGCAAAACACTTCAGCAAGTAATAGATTTCAAGTGGATGGCAGCTGGCTTGGAAAGAAAAAGTTACAACCTGATCATAAAAGGTAGGAGAGGACACAGATGTTCGCATGGATGCATTAAGGGGGTGGGCGGCACAGGGTAGGAAAAGGAACTATTAGCATAGGCAAGGTCATACTATCTTTGCCTTGGGCTGTGGGACATGTTTGAGAGTTGAAGAAGCTTCTGCAAGTATCTTTTGTACTTACACACTTAAAAGTTGCATTTTGTCAAGGAGGCAGAAGGCACTGGACTGACTTCCCAGGAGCTGCACCGCCACACCCTCTGCTTCCCCATGAGACCGGGAAGACCTACAAACCAGGCTGTGCTCATTAAAGTACACCCTCCTCACCACAGTTCCTCAAAACACTACCCAACAACAGCAGTCTCCAGTTATCTGTCTGCTCATCATCACCAGACCCTCAGGGACAATCATGGACAAATTAAAGTCTTCCAAATTGCAGTTTGCTTCAGCCCAATCCGTGAGGCACCAAGTGCCTTAGGCACATTAAGGCCCATCAACATTTCTGAGCAACCTACATAACGCCTTCAGGGTTCACAGGGCTGGGGAGTGAGCACCCACATCCAGCCCAAAACTCGCTGAGGACAACCAACAAAGCACGTCGACCTGCAGAGCACATTGCACCCCTCCTCATCTCACCCTCATCTGCATGTTCTGCACAAAATACAGGTGTACTGGGTTCTTGCCTGTCTGAAACTGAGTTCTGCCTTCCCAGGCAGAGAAGAGGAATCACTGGCCAAGGGAGGACCTGAGTCCCAGTCTTTACATTTATTTATGTAAAACACTAGTATACTCACCAGGGACTGAAAGCCAGGTGAGTAGCCTGGTGAAAAAAAGGAGGGCATAATGAAATAAATTCTCCCACACCCAACATCAGATACAACAGCTTCAGTGGTTCAATGTGGGATGTGGATTTGGTGACAGCACTGCAGCTCCTGAAGCTGCTGCTGGTGCCTGTGGAGGGGTCTTAGCTCAAGTGCACCCTCCACACACAATCACCATTTGTGCTGTCACATAAGCAGAACAAGGTTTATAAGAGAAGTCATGTAGGGTAGCTAGGTCAGCTGGAAAAAGGAGATAAGTTTTCGGTGACCCAAAGAAAGCTTTGGGTGCCTGAATGCTTGTCTCTCCCAGCAGCACTACAGCTTAATCACCACCCACTCTAACACAGGGCATTACACTTCTCACTGTGAGCTGCACACTGCAGCAGCAGCATCAACACTACTCCAACAAATACACCTCCAACAAATTCCTCTTCAAATAAACTAACATTTACCAAACTTGGTTTCTGAACAATATTATTATTATGAAGCTGCACAAGTACTTCACTAAAATACACTGAGTTCAGAATTATATTTCTTAAAATAGTCACATATAAAAATTTTAGCAACTGCAGAATAAAAATTGTTCTGTGATGAAAAATCACATCTTCAGGGAGGATGTGAAGGAATTAAACATGGAGCCAAAGAGCCCACATGTGTTCTTAGTGCAGCTTATGTGAGGTTTAGTATGTATTCAGGTCCTCATCCTTGTTTTCCACTGCTTGAATTGGTCATGGGTGTCACAGGTGTGTACCAGCAGCTTCACATCCTTCTTTCTAAAAGAGCTGTAGACTTCAGTGGTATGAAATCTGCCCACCTACCCCCATACAGTAATCTGGAGGTTCAAGGGCCTTGCATGGTACCTTGCATATGCCACACACAGTAATTTATTTGAATTTTGTAAGTTATACAACCTATTACATCCCATAAAAACCATAGACCTTCAGAAACAAAGAGTTAAAGCTAAACGAGAAAAAAACAACCAAACAACCCCCCCAACCAAAACAACCAAAACCAAACAAAACCCACAAACAAACAAACAAAACCCACAAAGGTGGTAGAACTACTTAAAGATCTAAAAAGTAGGTTTTCTGGACTTCAAATCATATGTCTAGTTTCTTTGTGTAACTTGTATGTACATCCTTTACCTTGTTTGAACCTTTCCCAGTAGAATAATAGCTTTGCATCTCTGGGTATATAAAACATCTTTTGGGGACTTCTACAGTAATCCTGTAACATATCTCTCCTACTTAATCACATTTACCCTCAGCTTAAACTCTACTTTGGCACAATTTTCAAGCTCAAGGCTTGGAGATGATAAAAAAATTCCAAGTGCTAATCTCTTCCCTACAAGTAAAATATGGATATAATTAATACTGTTTTGTTTACTTTGCTTTATCTGCCAGACAAGAGTTTCTGTTTGTTTGAAACAGATTATTTTTTTCATGTTTTTGGCACTTGGATCAAGAAAGAAGTATTTTAATTAGTATTTTTCTTCTAGTTAATCTGAAAAAACCCCATTGATATTTTCAAAACAGCAAAATCCTATTTAATTTCAGTTTAAAGAGATTCATCACTATGAATATTGTTCTCAACTTGCCTGCAGTTGAGGTTTCGGATGTCCATGCTCTGCGGCATCAATACTTCTGCAGTAAAAGCAGAGGGATCAGGCTGGAAACAGAGAATTCCCCCACAACAAATAGGGACGTCTTCAGGTGGGCATATTTTGCTCCTGGTTCTATGTATAAGAGGCATCTAAGGCTGAAGAACTGACTGCTGTTACAGTGACCTGTAAGTGTCTGCACATATGAAAGCTTTTTTGGGGGGGCATGATAGATGAATGCATCAACACAGAACAGGCCTTGGCAGTGTTGCAGTTAAGACAAAAAAAAAAGCTTGAACCCACTTCACATGAGCATGAGTCGAATTCAAGCAGAGCTATTTTAATTGCATGAAGACTGCAAGATTGCACCACTAAATGCAATCAGTCCAGCATAAAGACAAGGAAATCCCAAAGAGATTAGAACAGCTGACAAAAAAGAGATGTTCTCTGAAGAATTAAAATAACAACTGTTAATGCTGCCTAAACTGCGTGATCTGATTCACTGAGTGGCTCCCTGAACATTTATGTGGAGGAGGATACAATAGGAACTGTCCAGGCTTTTGTTCATAGAAAAATGCATAAATGAGAACACAGCTAACACTGTCACAAACATAATCCCATCTGCAATCCCTTTTTGGGTGAACTGATTTATCTCATCTTTATGATTTACACACGCTTAAGCTATCCCCAGCTGTTGAGAGGGGTGAGGTATTCCATTACCTTGGAAATAAGTGGCTTTTTTGCCCTTTTCCTTCAGAACAGAAATAAACCTAGCAAGTAGAATCCAGATATCAAGTGTCTACCACCAGCGCTGGCAGACTGGCTAGTCCTTGCTATCACTTCCATCCTCTCACCCCAGCCATTCCTAGGGTCACACTGCAAGTCAGAACAGGTTGAAAAATTCCCTTCCTTTGACAGGTTTTGCAGCTGTATGAGTTTCCTGCTGTGTTCCTCAGCCCTGGAAGTAGTGTGTCTGTGAGATACAGTGAGCTGCAAACTGCTATTTCCGACCCCCAAGCCAGGCACTGTAACTAAGGAGCATCCCGTGGGCAGGGGAGAGGTGGGGAGGGCATGGACAAGCTCTTCTCTTCCCCTGACTTGTTCTGCTCCCAGGGGAGTGGAGTCACCGCAGCACATGCTCACCAACCCGCATTTCTGAACGTGCATCTGCTGCTGCCTGTTTTAATGGCAAAGCACAGAAGCGTAAAACAATTGCATCTTGCTTTTTTAGGTCATTTCGGACAGATGGGCCACTTTCCAAGCATCACAAA
Source organism: Neopelma chrysocephalum (assembly GCF_003984885.1). Lineage (NCBI taxonomy): Eukaryota > Metazoa > Chordata > Aves > Passeriformes > Pipridae > Neopelma > Neopelma chrysocephalum. Next base: position 4,408,561 of record NW_020897725.1, read on the forward strand.
TTTTGCTAAGCTGAAACGTGTCACCCCCAGTTCAGTTGAAGGCCAGCTTTTTTTTTTTTTCCTGATTTCAGCTGAGTGCAAAGATGACAAATGTAAGTACAAAGGGAAAAACATCCTGTTGGAACAGTACTCCCTGTTTTCTATGGGTGAGAAAAGTATAAGCAACATTTCAACAACAAAACAATGTGATCCATTGTTGGATTTTTTTTTTAAATCCATATCATAATGCATAACTGAATACATTTCAAAGTCTGCTGGAATGCAATATAAAAAAAATAAGAAAAATGCTAGCAGTCAAAAATATGCAGCTCTGCTAGCATAGGTTTGCATAAGGATTATCAAGGGGGGTTATGCAAATACTTTTTCACCTTTTCAGCATAAAACTTCGGAGAGGAATAAAGAATCTTTTTTTTTTAATAATGAATTAAGCTGTAGGGAAACTCAGGTCACTTAAACATTAATAGACTTTGTCATTATTTTTAAGCAAATAATCTTACTGAGTTGTTTTGTTTAACTCATCTTTTTTATCTAGCAAAACAAGACTTTCAGAAAGAAACAGTTCCTGGGTTTAATGCTTGCTGACTGCTGTAGACTAAAAGAGCTCTGCTTTGCTCAGCCTTCACAGAAGGCTCCCCAACTTGGTAAATCTCCTTTTCACAGCAGACAAGACTGAAGTCAGCTAGATATTATATTTGTTGAAGATTCTCAGGGCAGAGACAGACGTTCCTGGGCATCCACAAAACCTGCAAAACAGCTGGGACTATTTAATTTATTATCCTTTCACTTTCCATTGCTAAAGCTTCTCCAAGACACTGAAACCAAAGACCTTTGTAGGTGTCTGATTCAACCCATGTAAAAAGGACTTGAGTAAACTACTGCTCTGGTGAAGAGAATGGGGACACCCCCTTTTCCAGCAATAGCTTTGCCAGCTACAGGGGAAGCCTCTGGTGCCTGCTGTCCCTGTTCAGGTATGCAAATTCAACATTTCCTCATTTTGGGAGAGGAGTTGCCCAGGCTGGCTGTTTCTTCCCTTCTGCACCACACTGAGCACGGCAGTTTCACTGCCTGAGTGATATTCCTCCAGCTTGGTACTGAGGAACACTATGATTAAATGACCTTTAAAACAAACACACTTCGGACAAAGAAGCCAGGATGGACGATGGAAACAGGCAAGGAGCAGCAACATCTTCAGGTGACAGCTGAAGTCAGCAGAGGCGGATCACCCCTACTCCTGGGTAAACTGAGTTCTCTTTGCACTGAGACAGAGAAGGAGCACAAGCTTCCTCTGTGGTAGCTTAAGCCACGACAGCTGTTTTGAAAATGAGTATGGGACTATAACCTTAAGTTCATACCCCTGTTTGTTGGCAGTCTACGCCTGCTGAGGCATCTGCTTGATTCTGCAAATAATTCAGCATAGTTTTGGAAAGCACTGGATTAAAAAAAAACAACACAACACTAGGAAAACTTGTGTTTTCGTTGCTTCCTACTCTGATGCGTTATGAATAAAACAAATAAGCCAACCTCAAAGCCCCATTGTATAAGGGCAGGTGGAAGTACAGTCAGACTGCAGGACAGAGGGCTCAGGGCAGAGGCATGGGAAACTTTGCAGGGATGGCAGATTCAGCACACAAACCAGACCTGATGCTGCCAACAGCACAACAGCAACCGCCAGGAGAGCATAGTAGATATCCCATGACTGACATATGCCATGGCTGCCACAGTCATCTCCTGCCATCTGTGGGGAATACTGGGCTGGCTTGACTGAGCAATGGTAGGGCAGAAAAAGATAGATTAGTATTGAGGGTGAAAAGAGACAAAATATAATAGAAGAACAGAGCTTTAGAGATTCCAAAAGGGAATCTTTCCTTCTTGTTTCTACTGCTGTGTAGTTTGAAAGGAGAAAAACATCCTTTTGATCTCTGCTATTGCAAATGCTGTTTCAGTTGTATTCTACTGCACAAGTCTGTTACATGTTAAAGGATGTCAGAAAAATAGAGCCTCTTTAGGTGCATTGAATTTATGTGCCCAAGGACGAATGACCTGAGTAATGAATCTATTTATTCATTCCTAAGCTGGACTTGGAAGCCCGCTGAGGTGGGGACCCTTCAGGTTGTTTCTTTAGAAGAGGACTTAAACTGTGGCATCAAAAATTCTTTGGTAAAATCCTGACATTTACAAGGAATGTACAAAAAAATGCTGTTTCCCTGAGCAGAAAAAGGAATCCTATTGTTCTGGATATCCAAGAGGCACTTAAGGGCTTCTTACATTTGTCCTGAATGAAGAGGCATCAGCTCCAAGGGAATTTCACTCAATCTTATAACACTCTCTCTGTCCCACCTGGAGGGGTGACCTTGTCTGTGGTTTGCCTGTTGCCTTCACTGCCACTTTAGCTGTGCAGCCTCAGAATGGAAAGAAAGGAAAACAAGCGTTTACATGTGATGGCAACTCAATTATGTACAAAGTATTGTTTCATCAGGACATTTTCTCCTCCCACCTTCATAGTGACCATGTGTGTAAAACATCCACTGGATGTTTTGTCTCAGCCAAAATTTGTTTTGGGCGTGCAAAGAGAGCCTTTGAGGAATGCCTAAAATGACTGAGGAAGCTGTACCTCTCCTGGGCTGAGCCCTGTGCTTCCAATGTCATCTGCTGCAGGTACCAGACTGCAGCCACAAACTCCTACTCTTCTTTCTCCAAAGATGGCTGAACCAAGCCATATTTTCTCCTTATACAGCCTGTGAAGTCTTTAAGTATTGTACCAAGCATCCTTCACTGATCATGATACAGGATGAGTGACAGGCCACCTTTGGCCTTTTCCCATCATCCCACTCACACCTGAGGCCGATGCTGACACACCAAACCATGAGCTGGTGAAGCTGGAGGGGCAGCAGTTTGTTTCAGTCCTTGCAGTTGCAGAGTCTTCCTGTCCCCTTTGGTAGCTACAACACTGCATTTGGTGCAGGGCTGATCCCCCTTTGCTGCTACTGGAACACAAGCCCCTCACCACCATCCTCTCCCAGCTCCAATAACCCCTGCAAGCCCTTGTCCCGTTCCCCCATTATCCTGCCATTGGCCAGAAAAGGCTTTTAAGTTGTTGCATTCATCAACAGCACCAGGGACATACAGCTAATGTGACTTAAAAGGTTTTTCTACCAGGCGAAATATGCAGCAATAGGTGAGCAAATGTTCTGTGGATAGTGACTTCTACTTGGAATGCAGTTAATTGTCTTTCCCCTTTTTACTGCAGTTTGTCGTGAGCGCTGGTGCATCCTGCTGCACCAAAATCTCCTCCTGTGTCAAGGACTTGCACTCATATAAGGCAGTTTGGAGCAATTCTGCAGAGCTCAGCTGCTGGAGGCAAGTAATTGAAAACTCAGGGTGTGGGATGCGGTGTCCCTGGACTGTCCCTGGGATGGATTCCCTCCCTCTGCTTTGTTATGCTGTTGGCAAAGAGCTGAGGGAACTGCTCCAATCCTGTCCCAGGTTTGCACAGGGCTCTCCCTAAAACCCGGAGTGAGTGTGGAGCCCATTCGAGAAGTCCTGCCTGCACTGGCTCTGACAACTTCTGCTGTTGCGCTGACAGAGCGGTACAATCATCCTTTCTCCAAGTTAACACATTTTTCCCCTTGCAAATTATCAGTTTCTGGCAAAGGAATGACCCGGTGGGCTGGTTTGTGTGTAAACACAAGGGCCTGGACCCATCTGGGAATTAGCGGGCTGGTCCTGCCTAGGTGCATGTGTAGCCTGGCAGCCTCAGAAGCTCATCCTGCCATGTCCCTCCCTGCAGCTGCCTGCACAGCCACATATGACAGTATAGAGCCAGAATCTTCAAATATGGCATTAGATCAAAAGTCCTGCATGAACAAAGCATTATTACCCAGGATAATCCATATATCCCAAGTTTTTTGACCACCACAGGGATGAGAGGCAGGACCTCAGCTGAACATTCCATTAACAAGCAGCAGCAGGAAACAGAAATCTGTGAAGGGAATAAAATGTGAAATTTCAGTGATAGGGACAGGAGACAGTTGCTCTGGGAGAGAGGGCTTCAGGAGAAGAACAGCAGGAACAACTCTGGCCATGTCCCACAGATGTTATTTCTGCACCAGATGACATGGGATGAAAAAATGAGGTTATGGTCAAGGATGAGTTTCCAAGAACTTCTTAAAAAAAAAAATTATAAAGCTGGTGAAGAGATGAGTGACAGCAAAGTCAGAGATGGCTTCAAAACTAGAAGGCTTTCAGGTTAAAATCTTTAATTAGCCTAAAAATACATTGAAACAGAAGATCAGAGGGTGAGAATCCAGAAATATGTACAATTGTGCATTATTTGGAGAGACCGGGGCTGCCCTCGGCTGGAGAGAGCTGGTCCCACCACAGGACACGGCTGAGTCTCTCTCACGGGCCCAAGACAGCAGCACCTCTAATAGAACATATAGAAGAAGGGTAAAAAATGTGGTGCAGGTAGTGAGGAGTGAGAGGAAAAGTAAGAGAAACAGCTCTGCAGACACCAAGGTCATCAAGCAAGGAGAGGAGGGGATGGTCCAGGCACCGGAGCACAGATTCCCCTGCAACCCTCGGAAAACACATTAGAAAAGCAGGTTTGCCCTGAAGGACTGCGGCCCATGGCTCCACAGTGGGGCAGGGAGGTGTGTGTGGAGGAAGAAGCAGCAGAGAGGGGCTGTCATATACTGCTCATCTCCCCAGTGCTGCCTGGGATGATGGGGAGAGGTGGAGGAACCAGGAACAAAAAACTGGGAAAAGGGGAAAGAAAGGTGCTGTTTTAATTTTTCTATTTGCTTCCCACTATCTAAATCTATTTAAATTGGCAACAAATTGAATTCATTTTCCCCACGTGGAGTATATTTTGCCCATGACACTAATTGGGTAAGTGATCTCTGTCTTTATCTCAATCCATGAGCTTTCCTATCTTATTCTCTCCCCTTGCCCCATCAAAGAGGGGGAGTGAGAGAACAGCAGGGTGGGCATCTGGCAGCCAGCCAAGGTCAACCCACCACAGCTTCCTATTAAAAATCTCTACAAGAGATTATGAAATTCAATGATAAAATTATATAAACAAAGGAGAAAGGTTATAGATTAAATTTTTGAGGTACTTTACAACAAAAAGCATGTAAGAAGGACATGAAATCCCCCACAGAAATTAAAAGAGCAGCTGCATAGGAATTGTATTAGAAGAGGAGGCATCTGACAATCTTCCAGTCCCAGATGTGAGGAAGGTCCATCTGCAATAGGAGAAAAGTTCCATCTGGCTTAGGACAAGAGGGCAGGAGCTGAGCATACCTGCTATTATTTTTTATTTTTAATCTCTTTTCATACAATTTTTCCTGTACAGCACTATCAACTGGAACTTTTAAGCAACTCCTCAATACTTTGAAATATGAAGACTGGTAGGACAAAAGACCATCTCCTGTGAATCTTTCTCACAGAATTTAAACAGTACACAACAGCAAAACAGTTCTCCAATGATGATAGAGTCCATATGTATTTATTTCTATTTTACATCTTTTTTGTGTACCAAAGTGACGGTGACCCTGTTGTCTTTTATTCTGTGTGGAGCACACACAGTTTTGTGGGTTTTGAAACAAAGAAAGCCTGTGAGATCATTTGGTCTGACTCCCTGCAAACATAATTGTCATCTCAGCCGGTGATGAGCCCAAGGGAGGGTGCATCCCAGTTGGGCTGGTGTGGGTGGCACGGGGAGAGTGATGCTGGGGAGGCTCAAAAGTCCCCATCCAGTAAGGTGCTGCAGAGGTCAGGGGTGCTGCCAGATTTGCAAGCACATGAAAAACAGTTTGTGTTACTGGTGTGCCAGCAGTAGCAGATTCTGCTGTGTTTCCATATAGATGGTCCATTAATCTGGGAAATTGCCATAAATGAGCACTCAGAATAGCACAGAATTCATACAACTGGTGCTACCCCAGCACTGCCAGCAGCAGTCTCGTGCCACCACTCTTCATTCATCTCTCACAAATATTCATTACCCCCACTTCCAGTTCAGCTAATGTCAAAGGATTACCTCTGGCATCTTTTGGTAAAGGCTGCTCTGTGGGCACTATTTTTAACAGCTCCAGCTTACAAGAATGATGCTAATGTATCTTTAGCTGTCTGGCATTCAAACTGAGCTGGCATCCTTGATGAATAATTGGAAACCTCCCCGCTGCAGTGACTTTAAACTCATAGTTTAATCTTCATACTATAACCTCTGAAATAAGGTTAAGATTTTGTAGAATAAATATTGCTACACAAATGGAGAACTATTTTGTTTTCTTAACATCCTAAACAGTCCAGCCTCCTAGGAGGAAACATCTTTACAAACTTGGACTTGATGAGAAGCTCTTAATCTAAAAATGTCTGTTGCTGTCCCTGAACAGTTCAGCTGGTCACCTGTGGGCAGCCAATGTTAGGGGCAGAGTCAGCCTCTTCTTTCTTTTAGGTACAGGCAACCCCCCACTATCTCTCCCTACCCAGGAGGCAGCCAGGCGCAGCCAGGCACAGCCAGTGCTCTCTGCCAACCCCCAGCCCACCTCCCCAGCATCCACCACACATCCAGTAGGGAGGGCTGGAGCTTTCATGTAAGATTTAGACAGAACCCTGACACCCTCAAAATGACAAGTCAGCATCCCAGTTCCACTTGCAGAGTTCAGCGTTCCCATCACAGATGTGGTGGCAATAAGGAGCAGCCTGCACAGCACCAACACATGCTGACAGGAAGTTTGCATAGATCAGCAGTAATTAGAAGCAAATCACAATCAAAGTCTAAGCAAATCAGAAGCAAAAGAGACTCAAAAGAGGGACCCAATGATAAATACTTCAAAATCAGAGTAATCAAAACCATTATGAGTCCAACTATATGGAGGGGAACTACCAGGCATGCAGTGTTTTATTACTCCTTATCAACTTGCCTCTCTAATCAGCACTTTACATTTGTTGCACAGGGAGTTATGGAAAAAAATTACAGATCCTTGGGATGTTACTGCCCTGATTAAAGAAATGAATATATTTCCTTTGGAGAAAAAGGCCTAGGGAGAGGTGCCTTTAATAGGAACCTTTTTGAGACAGATTGCCTTTAAGCCCAAGACTTTACCAGTGAAGCTCCAGACACTGGAAATTTTAATATAAATCAAAAGCCAAGTGATGTGGGAGTTTTAAAGTTATAATTACGTACTAGCATAATATTAATATAATAGGACATAAATATAAACAAAACACAAGATACTTTACTCCTGTCTGTGCTGGATGCCAATTTTGATACTGCTGTAAGGTAAGAATATATATGAAAGGCAGTTTATATTAAAAAGGTTAAGAGAGAAAACATCTTCAGGAGGCAAAAGAAGCCATAAGAGATCTACTATGGTTTGTAAAATACATTTTCTTCTCTGTGCATTAAAAAGTACTTTCTCCTTTACTCATGAGTCAGAGCACTTCCAATATCACCCCTGAATGCACTTTGGAAGGACTTCCTACTTGCCAAATCCCAGTCCAAGTTGCACTTTGCAAAAACACATTTATGCTACTTCATAGCCTGAGTTTGTTTGTAATTATATTTATTTAAGACTACTTTAGCAAGCCAGGAAAAAACAAGGGGCAGAAGGGGAGGGCAGATGTGCCTACCGTACCAGTGGGTCTTTTTTCTCCATGATCGAAGCTTGACGTGGGAGCTTCGCTTTGCCCTGTCCCTGACAGCAGCTCCCGGCAGATGTGCTTCCCTGGGGAGGTCGTGGCTGCCCTGGCCCCAGGCTGGATCCCAGGGGGCTGCCCGGCCACCCTGGGCCTCGGTTCCCAGTGCAGCGTGGCTGAAGTCAGGGTGCCAGCTGCCCCCGGCAGGACAATGGCTCCATTCGGAGATAGCTGGGGGACAAAGGCACTGCTTTCAGGAATGATTTTATATGCACACATGTGACCTTTGCCTGAAACGACTCTGTGGAGAGTGTCCCTGTCCCGAAGCTCTGCTTTCAAATGCAGCAGTCTGAGGCGCTTGTTTAATCTGTTGTTTTTCTTTTTGATTTTTTGCCACAGATGCCTCAGGAGAGGTCATGTGCAGATAACAAGGTGGTGCCAAGCTTTTTCTGATCATTTAATAGAGTTATTCAGTAATGGATAGGATTATTTTCTTCACTTTCAAAAGTCCTTCAGCAGAATCTGCTGTCTGGAGTGCTTTTTCTGCTTTTAGGAATTTAACTACAAAACCAGAGTACCCCAACTTCCAATCCCACGCCCTGAGCCAGCCTAGGAGCCACTTCCAAGCTCAGGCCACCTTCTCTAGAGTGCATATAATTTTAAATTTATGCACCCAGATAAGACCAGCAGGGCCTTTGGGTTTTTAATGGATTGGAGTGACTTATTTATTATAAATCAATTTATTCTAACTGTGATTTTTAAGTATTTTGAATGCTTCTTACTTGATGGGGTATAAAATAGTGGCTGTCAACACACAGCACACATGAAACCCAAATGTCTCTCTAGCTGGGCCAGAGGTAGGGGGTGAAGACAGAATTTATCACCTTTTCCTTGAGATATGTCAGTGAACATTGCAGGTGAAAGGATGGTCCCTCAGAGTGATTTTGCATTAGTTTACAGGGAAGGTTAATAGCAGTATGACTCTCAGGTTAGGCAAATTTTCCTTTGTAAGACCTTGATTTTTGCTGTTTATTGCTCTGACAGACTTAAATTTGTGCTGATATTTTTGTGGTGAAAGGAATTGGGGTTTTTAATCTATTTTTAACTTACAGCAAAATACACTGAACCCTTTTGAGAATAAAATAAAGGATGCATTCTTTGTTATACTAATGTTAAACAAAAATATCTGTCCTTTCCATAAACAGACCTCAGGTTTACATACCCTAGAGCAACAGATTGGATTTTGGGGACCAGGAGAGAATGGCCTTTGTCAAGTGAATACATTCATCCAGCCCTATCACATTCCACACAAATTTTGCCGAGTTATAAATCTTTAAGAGATCTTTGTGTATGCTCAGCACTGTGTGAAACTTGCTCACACTTAATGGCTGACCTCTCTAAAGATCATCTTCTCTGGGTATGTTTGAGCCCCTTACAGACCATGGATCACACTGTAGGTTTATTTCAAAGGAAAGGAGTTTTAAGAGGTGCTCACAGTCACAATGGGATACAGGAGTGGGATCATGGCTGTCTGTCTGTCACACACCACCCCCTCAGCACAGCCCACATCTCTCATAAAAAGATGTGGTGGTGTGCATGCTGGGAAAGGGAATTTCTTGTCCTGAAATAAATCCTGCCCCATGCCCCAGACAAAATCAAACCCCACTGTGAAATCTCCCTACCCAGCCTCTGTTCCCTCCAGCCCCTTCCCTCAACATCAGTCCTTATTTACGAGAGCAAACATTAAAAAGGAGGATAAAATCAAAGCTTTGAGGAGCTACGGCAAAGGTAGCAAGTCCTGTATCATAAATGAAACGGGGCTGCTATTGGAAAAATAGCACAGAGTACGTGATAATGCACAGAGACCACAGGAGCAGACAGATTTCAAGTGTTTGATTGAGAAATATTTCTGCATGTGAGGTCAAAAAATTTTAGATACAAATCCAGTTAGAATTCTACAAGTACTAAATGCAAGCAAATTAAAATATACATATATTCTGTAATATCTAGAAGCAAAATATCTGAGTAAAGGGAGCAGAAATGTACCAAAGACAAAGAAACAAGCTAGAAAACTCACAGATCTCCACCTCACAGCAGGCTGTTCCCAACACTGTGCTCCCTAATACTTGTTTGAATTCCAAGTAAAAAGAGATGCATCTCACTTTCCTTAGAAGCTAATGTGCAGCTTTTTATCCCCATCTCACTTTAATATAATTTTCCTTTTTTTTCTTTAATTTTAGCTTATCACTTATAAGTATTTGCTGCCCCATGAAAATACATCTGTTCTACAGCAGAGGGGTTTAAACTCTTTGTTATAAACACTTGAAGAAAAGTACAAAGATCAGTGTTTACAGAGCCATTGTGCTGTCCACTCTTTTATATGGTTCCGAATCATGGGTCATCTACTGCCACCACCTGCGTCTCTTAGAGCGCTTCCATCAACGCTGCCTCCGTACAATCCTAAACATCCACTGGTCAGATTATGTGACCAATACATCTGTTCTAGAACAAGCAGCAGTCACAAGTATTGAGACCATGTTGCTGAGAACACAGCTGCGATGGGCAGGACACGTCTCAAGGATGAAGGACCACTGCCTCCCTAAGATCCTGCTTTATGGTGAACTTGCCACCGGCTGCCGCAAGAGAGGAGCCCCGAAGAGAAGATACAAGGACTCCCTGAAACAACATCTCAGCCTTGGCCATATTGATCAACATAACTGGTCTACTCTGGCCTCCAATTGGGAGGTCTGGAGACACACCATCTATAACGCTGCTGATGCTTTTGAGAACGCACGCAGGATCACTCTTGAGGAGAAAAGACAACGCAGAAAGAACCGAGTCTTGCAGAATATACCATCTAAGGAGTCTTTCTGCTGTGCCTTTTGCAATTGGACATGTCTATCTCATATTGGCCTTATTAGCCACCAGCACGCTTGTAACAAACGTGGATAGAGCCTTTCCCAAATCTTTGTTTGCAAAACCTAGCCGTGATAAGTGCTCTGCCAAATAAAGACATGTTAACATTTACAAACTAAATGATTTCTCCACGTTTACAGAGTTAAAATATACCTGTATTTGGAGAAAAGCATGAGCTTCCTTACTCAGTCTCATTTCAGCATGGTTTGCAGGAACTAGCAGGATTTCGTATTTCCCAATATATTAATTGCAATCTAAAAATATTTTGGTTGATCTTTACATCAGTTTAACACCACATTATTCTTGGTCATACAGCTACTGACTTCTTTTGAGTCATACTCAGTTAAAATAAATCTTGGGCAACTCTCATTCTGTATAAACGAACTCAGGCTGTTTAGCAAAACAGAAGCCGCTGTCCCAGGATGTCATGGGGATCAGTGGGTATTGCTTTAGATAATGCTTTGTCAGAATTAATGCACAACAACTAACACAGTTCAAGCAGAGGCAGTGGCCGGGGGCAGGATATATTCAGAGGAGCACACAATGATGCCAGTGAAAGCCAGTGCCTGACCTGAAGGGTTTTAGGAATGGATTTCTACCCATAAACAGAGAGTTTTTAAATGTATATGTATAAAGATTTAGTTAAGACCCCTAAAAGGTGATCTGTGCGGTGCCACCACCACTCTTTTACAGGCTGTGGGCATCAGTGCATTTTCACGCAATCATAGAATAGTTTGGGTTGGAAGTGACTTTAAAACTCATCTAGTTCCAACCCCAGTACCAACTGGCAGGGAACCTTCCACCAGACCAGCTTGCTCTGGGCCCAATCCAAACTGGCCTTGAACACTTCCAAGAATGGGGCATCTACAGCTTCTCTGGGCAACCTGTTCCAGGTCCTCACCACTCTCACAGTAAAGAATTTCTTCCTAATATCTAATCTACACCTGTCCTCTTTCAGTTTGAAGCTATTCCTCACTACATGCCCCTGTGAAAATATGAAACAGCCTCTCCCTGCAGCACATCCTCAGTGAGTTGTGATCAGAGGTGATGGATCTGCTTTCTGGACTTGGCTTTAGGCAACAACAAGGCACAAGTTGCTCAGATCAGGGCAGGGCTGGACATTAAAATGCTATTTTTAAAAGCTGTGTTTATAGATGTCCCAGCCTGCTAGAAATGAAGACTTTCTGAACATAACTTCTTCTAATCCCTGCACTTTCTGCACTCATTTTTAAAGGATATTGATGCAAATAAATTAATCAGAAAATTATACTGGCAGTTAAATATGCCATGAGTAGTACAGCACTAAAACCAATCATGAAAAACAGTGCTTCAAAAAAACTGCACTTCAGATAGTCATGAATAAAAGAAGATTGTGACTTACGAGAAATATACAACTTCTCCTCCTGTTAATCTGTTCCATATTTGATCATTGAGTGTGAATTACAGCTGAAAAATATCTTGGGGGATTACTTAATATGCTGCCTAATCCAGCCATCCACCCCCTGCAAAGTACAGCCTCATGTGGTTTTATTTCATTAGGAGTTTCTCTGCTGCTCCAATGACCCGGCTTAGTTTCACCTCCTGCAAACAGGTCTGAGCATGAAGAAATAGCTTCTGTGGCCAGAACTGCGCTGAAATATGTAATTCTGTACAAGCATAATTGCACGAGCTGAGCTAATGGAAAAAACATACTTTGTCCAGCAACCTTCTAGGCATGGCTGGAGTTACTCCTTCTGCAATCTGAATGGATTATGTGGTCTTGTATCTCTGACTTTGCCATGGCATATTTTCTTGTTCTTAACCCTTCGTTTACAGTGTTGCAGCTGCATAACAGCTTTGCTCGAAGTCCAGAGGTTTACCACTTCTGTTCAACAGCATTTTTTGTGTCATGAAATGTTGTTTTATTTCCACTAGACTTTTCCCACCAGTGGAGATGTTATGATACCTTTTATTCTCAGTTTGTGCAAAAATGTATCTTCACTTTGAAAAGTCATCAGACCCAGAGCTTCTAAAGATCGTCTATCAAAAGATTAATCTTCCTCTCCTGAGCTCTGTTGACCACACTATACCAGGCTATGGCCAGTTATAAAATAGCACAGCTTTACAAACCTGCACCTGCAGGATCCACCTCCCTGAGGGTATCTGCCATGGGGAGCTTGGGATGGAAGAGAAACGGCCATAAACAGTAGTTGGGGGTAAATGTGTGTGGGGAGGCAAAGTGTGGATATGTGAAGAATCATAAAGATCACAAACTAAAGCTTAGTTGCCCCTGACCAACATGAAAAGGCTCTGCATGGGCTGAAGGTTTCCCCAGCGAGAGCACGAACTAGCTGAGATAGATTAAAGCTTTATCGCTTTGGCCTTCATGCAGGGCACTCCAAGTCCTGGATAAGGCCAGAAAAGGGCCACAGGGAGAACAGAGCATTACCAGCATCAAACAAGATCCTGCTCTTGGCTTGAGGGCTGACACCATGGCTCCTTTATCTACTTTCCTTATCACCAAAGCATTGCTTTCTACATCTCCTATCCTTCTCTTCTACTGGTTTTCTTGCCCAAAGCCAATCCCTATGCCCTATCCCAAATATCTCTTTAACACAGATACAGATCCACCTAATTTTGAAGTTCCTAGTCTTGTACAATATATACAAGTTATGTCAAATTCTACATCCCGAACAAGATGTACAAATTTCTTAAATGAAACAGTAACTCACAAATTGTAACTAGGGAACAAGTTGATAAAATCCCTAAAGAAGGGATCACAACAAGTTTCAAGGCTGTTCTTGTCTGCTACAGAAAATCCAGTGTTGAAACCTGACTATAAAGGCCTGACATGAGATATTCCACTAGGAATAAGGGTTATGAAGGTTAAATAAACATGATAATTACACACTCCCCACAAAACTTTTCACCAAGAGCAATGGTGCCTTTTTCATCAAAGAGCAACGCACCAGATGCTAACACTGATCCATAGGTGAGCAGCCAACAAACACAGCTACAAATACAGCCAACATACCCTAGAGAAGGGAGAAGTCAAGAAACTCCAGAAAAGGCTTACAGAGGAAGGACTGATGACTTCCAAGGGGTCCTACTACAGGACATTGGTTGGACACACCCATGGATTTGCATGTGATACACCAAGACCAGCTTTTGAAGCATGATGAGGAATTTCGACCACCCACCAGCTGCTGTGCCAGCAAGCATCTGTTGGTCCGACAGCCACGGCATGACTTGAGTTGTTAATGCAGTGTTTGTAATTCAAGATCAGAGCATTGGCCACCATTACTATAGTGCTTGGATTTTCATCTTCCTGAAAATAAAGTTGAATCTCCAAAGTATATGAACATCTCGATCTTTTTGGGGTTGGGGAAATTGGTCAAATTTTTTAGAAGAAAATAATAATAATAATTCTTATTTCTTGTCATCTCCATTTGGGGTATAAAAAATACTTCAAGTGATTGAACAACTCATCCTTTCATTTTGTGTGAAGCCCAAGGAAAATCCATTGTGAGAGGAAGCTACAAGCCCAACTGCAACATATATTAGCACCCTTATGAGTGCTAGACTGAGAAGGTATTGATCACAGTGACAGCTGCTCCTGCACTGAAATGTACTTGATCCTGGGAAAAAACCTAACAGCAAACTGGCTTGTTCAGCATTGGATGCTGCAGAGAGGAAAGGCTGTGCAGTGAAGGTTTTTGGTCTGCACAAATGAATTTTACAGACAACTATTTGAGAATTCTAAAATGACTCCAGTTTGTTCGCAAAGCTTGGTTTATATTCCTGCTTGCAAGTTATCTTCTGTTTTTGATTCCTCACAACATCTGTGTCCTTTTTCCAGACCCCCCTGCATGGCTTTATTCACTAAAGCTTTCAGAGCTTTGTTTTCATTCTAACATTTAGCCTTCTAAGTTGTTTTTATTATGATGTACCACACTGCGTGTTCTAACAGCCTGCGAGGGATATTTTCTAAGAAGAATAAATTATGGGCATTAATACAACAAAGCACAGAGCTTTTGAACATTTGGTTTCAACGTGGAAGGATTCTCTTTCATAGGAGAATCATGTTGAGGATTTATTTCTAAGGGACTTTTTTCTGCTATTAAGATCTAACAAAGCAGTATTTTACTGAAGGCTTGTTTTTTTCCTTGCACACTCTGTCATGGTTATTGCACAGCTCTTCTGCTGTTTCTTATTTCACTGCAAGGTAGCTATGTGCATATGAAAGGTACACTGTGAAGGGTTTGCTTTCAAGTTTTCAGTTAAGTGGGGGAGGGAGGGTATGGGGGTTTTGTTTGAGTGTCTTTTGTGGAGAAGGATTAAGGTAAGGATACAGAAACCAGGGGCAAAGTACTTCTTTAAAATAAATCCAGATCTCCCCTCTGTAAACACACACCAACTAAATATACAAATTACAGCAAATTGGTTGCCTGTGTTCACAACTGGGCTCATGCTAAAAAACAAGAACACTATAAGCATGAGTTAGAACATTTATTTGAACCTCCTTGAAAAGTCTTCCTTTCAGTAGGCTCAATCCTGCAACATAAGCAATTTAGCTCTCATGAGTAGTCCCATTGACTAAAAGCAGGGTCTGGATTTACAGGGTCACCTAAACCAACAGAAGAGTTTTGAATGCAACATTTTCCCATAAGTCACTTCCCATTATACCTTTTTGCCACCTGGACTCCATCTCCTTAAATCTGCTTTATTGGTCCCATATGCCTTTATTCAGTGAAGTGCTCAGGCTTTGATGGAATGGAAAGGACGTAAGCGAGCACCAAACCGCTTTTTTGAACCGGTGCTGCAGCCGTGCTCCTGATTAATGCCTCCTTTCATATAGCTGTGTCCCCTCACTGCATGCAGGGAACAGCCTTCCACTTGTAGTGCCCAAACCTGCTGGCTTTCTCTTCCAAACCTGCTCACAAAATCCACTGCGTCACGGCTGCCTCCAGCTCACAGCTTTGTGCTGTTGTCCTTTACAAGACAGAATTGCCCTTTGCTAAATACCACTGAGTGCTGGGCACCAAGTGCTTAAGCTCTCATGGGGTTTGATCCCCACTGGTTCCCAAGAGCAGGGTCTAACCCACAGCCCACAGACCAGCAGGTCTGGAGGCTGGCAGCCCCCAGCTGGTACTGCTGCCCCTCAGTGTACCACCTATGGCTCTCACTTGGCTCCCAGGGGATTTAATTTAGGTCCCCAAAAGGCACAGACTGCTTTTTCCCCCCTGCTTTTGGTTGGATTTCTGGATATTTAGCAAGCTGACTCATCGCATCAAGGTGAGCCTCTGGGCTGATGCTCAGGAATTCCCAGAAATGGAGTGGATGGAGGACAGGACCACCACATTCAGCAGTCCTGTATTAACTAATTGTAGAATCATATCCATATAAGGGAAGAGACAGAGACAGCTCCATATATTCTTCCCACTGCATATCTCCATGCACATTCTCCTTTTTGTCTGCATTTTACAATACAAAAAATATAAGAAAATATTTTAGTGCAGATTTTCTGAAAACACTGGCAGTTTTTGCACCTGGACAGATTTTTTAGCAGCACCTAAAGATATTTCAAAGCTGGTACGTTAGATATACACCTACTTTTAAGGTAAAGATGCAAACAGTTTGATTACATCATACTCCAGATCAAAAAGTGGGGGATGGGAACTGCAAACTTTGCAATGTTTGACTTGAACTCAAGTGAAAACATCTGAAGGCTTTTGTGGGTGTTTGAACTTCTCAGTAACAAGAACTAAGGTTAAAGCAACTTGATTGTTTCTTTTTATCACTTTCCAGCCTTGGTACAAAAACACGAATCCGTTAATTACTTTGGACACCAATGGGATTGGGTTAGCAGCAGCAAGGACCTCTGAGCCTTTTCCTTGTAACTGCTGTGATGAAAAACTCCTGGATTTCCTTCCCCACCACGTCTCACAAAGAGATTTACGGCTGTGTTTTAACCACGTGCCAATGAGCCAGTGCATCAAGATTTACAGCAGCAAATTTGGAGACTTATCTGCAACTGAATTTTCCCACTGATAGGCTATAATTTATAACAAGTGTTTGCATATTTAATGAGCTGGATGATGAGATGAAATAGTACAGAATGGCAGCCTAAATGAAGGAGGCAAGTCAATGGCACTGTATCTCTTCCCACTCCTGAGAAGAGTAAGGAATGAGATCAGATTTCTTATCTGCACCAAGCTGCTCACAAGCAGCAGCAAGTGTATAGGAATACCAAGAAATGGATATTTATTTGCATGTCCTGAGGTTTTGCTTTAGTTCTTGCAGGATCTCTAACCATCAATGCTACTTCTGTCAATTTGTTTTCAACAGGATTCTAAAATGTCTCAGCAGAGACAAGGACCTATACAGTGAATTTAAGCTGATGATCACTTCCTTAGGCACCTTTTACTAAACAAAGAGTTTAAAAGCCATTTTTTCAGGGTTGTTTGGGGTCTTTTTTTGTTTTGGTTTAGGTGTTTTGGGGTTTTTTTGTGGGTTTTATTTTGGTTTGGTTTGGTTTTTTTGGTAGTCCATATGCACAGAGCAGGGGCCTGTGAGACTGGAACAGAGAGAGGCAATGTGCTTGCAAGGGGATGCCAAGGAAGAGGCCTGGGGCAGGTGAGAGCTGAACATCTCTATTTTTTTATATGCCATCTCTTAGCATTGTATTTCTTGACAGCTCTCAGCCTCTTCCATGACATGCATGCCAGGGAATGGCACAGCACAGCCAGAAGTCCCTGTAGATGGTCTAAGCAATACAATTTCCTGTTACAGAGATGCACTTTTTTCTCAGGCCTTTTTCTCAGCTGAGAAAAGCTCAAATTCAGCTAACATGGTGTCAGCTCCTCCCTCTTGTTTTCTGGCATGTGCTCAGAGCATAATCTTTCTCCACGTTTCAAACGTGAAACCGCTCATTAGGGCTTTGAGCATTTCCAGTTTAAGTTGTTCTAACCTCTTCTGTGTAGCCAAAAGAGCATATACAACTCAGACACCACAGCACCTTGCCAAGTTGTGTTCAGCTGAGTTTTTCGTTTCTGTTTGAAGTCTGCTGTTATGGATCACAGTATTGAAATAAGCATATGTCAGACTGCATTAATGAAAAACTGTTGAGCTGACTTAGAAAACTCTAAAAAGCTCTTCATCACAGCCTAAGTTCAGGTTAGATTTCTCTGGTTCATCTCTAAGTCCATCCCTCCGGGTCTATTTTTCTCAGTACCACTGTAAGTCTTATCATCCCTTTTGGCTCAAAAGATGAAAACACCTCCAGGCTTAGCTTGCTGTGCCTCTTGTTATCATCCCACTGTAAATCCATTACCTCAGAGAGAGGCATTTCATAGAACAAGCCTAGGGAAGGCTGGCCCAGATTAACAGGTGACAGCACCTGTTCTTCTTCCACTTTTTCTTCTTGCTTCACTGACAATAATTTCCACAGAAGTTTTAGCATATAAATGTCTTGCTGAAAAAAACACATTTTACCTTTTACAAGGTAGCACCTTCAGAAAATATATAATTACTACTGAAGTAGAATTTTGCTGTTTGAACTGTCAGTCCTCCCCCACCTTCCAGGGGACCAATATAAATTTCAAAAGTAAAATTAAGCACAGATATACTTTAAAAGACAACTTTTCAAGGTACCTTCCTCCTTTTTAAGCACAACTCCATCTTGTTTCCTTTTCAAGCTACCTGCAAGACACTCAGGAACTCTTGAAGCACAACAAAAAGCAAATTTAGGTACAAATGCAACAAATGCATAGCAGAAATAAAATAAGTAATACATTTTTAGAACTAATTATTGGAGCATGTATTTTCCAGCAGTTTCACCCCTCTATTAATTCAGCTCATTATTTACTAATAGGTAAAACCAGCAGGATCAATGTGGAACTGAGCAAATAAATAAGAGCAATAATATAACTTCCAGAGGGTTCCAAGAGTGTTGCCTCTCCCTTGCAAAGCAAATCTACTCTCTCTGATTGCTTATGCTTTTGCCATTCATCTAAGGTTGGACGTCAGATGAAATTGTTAAATCAGAGGCTGGGGATTATGCCAGGCTTCCAAACCCAGGCTGTGAAAGGCCCCCTCTGTCCATTGCAGAGTTTCATGGGGACTGCAAACAGCAGATCTGAGACAGCCTTTCAGGCCTATCTTTATCAGTTAAATCTCCTCTTGTGCTCTGGAGGAACCCCCTGGAGAGACTTCAGCCCCCCAGTTTTGCTGGTGGGGGGGGGCTCGGCCATGTGCACCCCCAGCCAGACAGACCCCCAGGCTGCCAAACTTTCCCTGCACTCATCCAGTTGGCTCTCAGGCAGCACTGGCCTCCCTCACCTGCAGGACTTCTCATTCTTGCAGAGGTTTTGACGTATGGAAAAATAAGATACCCGTCAGGAGAAGAAATTAAGCCCCTTTCAGTTTTATTACTTCCATTTTATAGGTAGGCTGTTTCTTTCTTATTTGCTTTGCAAAAGACATAATAATAATCAACCAGTGGACAGTATTTGCTTTTGATTCCTTTGGATGAACTGCCTTAGACAGACTGTGTCTGAAGTAGAAAAGATTAGTTCTTTATTTACTAACATGCCACAGGCTCAGGGAGAGAAGGGGAGAGTAATCCCTCAAAAAGGGTCGTTTGTCATAAAACCCACCACAAGTAATCAATATAGCCCAAAAGAGCAAAGGCAGTGATGGAGCAAACCCTTAATGTGAACCAGACCAAATAACACAAAACAATCAGCTTGATGGGTGAAGTAGTGATTTGGCAAATGTTCTGACGTTCCTTGCCATGGGATTTCCGGACAGTCATGGTGAAAGTAAGCAAACATGCCTCATCAGAAATAACATTAGCAACAGGCCCAACAGTAACACACAGCTGGGCCGCTCATTCAGAGCAGGGATTCCTTCCTTTACCTGATACTAAACCTCACCCTCCACATGGTGCCACAAAGCAACTTGGATATGAACTTTATATCAAAAATTCACTTCCATCAAAATACTTCTGAGCTGGAGGTGCAACAATGTGATGGCTAAGTTTACACTTCATGACAAAACCAAGAAGTTCCCGGAATGAATCCATATCCACTATGATTGTTTGAGGAAACAATTCAGGAGCTGGCACTTGCTGGCTTCCCAACTCATGCTCTTTCCATTACACAAAGAAATTCTGTGTTTCAGTGACAGGATTACCCAGGGCTTTCTGGGGAATTTTGAACTAAATCAATTTCCTCACCTGGAAAACAAGAATAAGAGGGTTAAGGCATGTAAAGAGTTTTAAACAATGAAAATGCTAATTGCTATTCTCTATGTAGCAACTGAATATTGATTTCTTTGTTTGTATTTCATTGAAGGAACCCCTCCCATCCCTGGAGAGCATGAACTGTGCAGAATGGAGAGAAGCAGAAAAGGGATGTCTCATTTTGTCAAGAGAGGGATTCAGTGGCCCTCCAGGAAAAGGAATCTAATATACAAAATCACTTTATAAATCTTCAGATCAAGAGCTGCTAATGGAGGGTTCCTTCAGTGTCTGTAAACTCAGATGATCTCCTAGTGCCCTTCTTTCTGATTAGCTGAAAGAAGATGTGAGCTTTTTTGGTGACACCAAACTTGGGGGGGAATTTGAAACAATCCCCTAGACTGGAAATCAACAGCAACAATTGTATACAAAGGTTGGGATTTTTGGATAAAACATCAGGGCCCATGGGGAATATTCCTGCATTAAAGTCAGTGTTTGATTCCAAAATTTGACATCTCCAAGATGCTCAGAGAGATTTCAAGAAAACAAAACCATCACTCAAAGTGTGACAGGAGCTTCTAACTGTTACAACATCATCTCTAACAGGCATTAACACTGAGCTTTAAACACTGAGCGCAGGGGTTTGATGCAGCTCCAGGAAAGTGCTTTGCTAAGCTTCAGAGAGGATGTGCTAAATTTGGAATGCTCTCCGAAGAGAAAACCAATTATATTCACCAGAAGTCTATCTAATGTTTTTCAGTGACCTTAAAGCAGGGAGATATAACAAAGGATGGCAAGTAGCCACTGACTTAAATTGTATTTCATCCCAGTTCCAAGGTCACTTGTCAAATACAAATAGGGATCGGTACTGAGAAGCCACATGGTATTCAACACGCAGCACAAGGCTGAAGGGAACCTGAAGTATGGCTGAGGGACGACTTCTTGCCTAATGCAGAAGAGCTCCCAGCTGGTTTTGTGCTTCTATGCTACTGAGAACCTGATCAAGACAGCAACCAATTCTGTGTCACAGAGGACACCAAATATAGGCCAACAATTCTCCTTCACCTTTTATTATATTCATATCTCTGCAACAATCAGCCTTAGCATGCTCTTAGGGTATCAGCATCATCACCTAAGTGCAAAATATATCACCCAAAACACACTCCAAATCACTCAAACTAAGATAGATTCCCCCTGCCACTCAGTCTGTCCTCTGGCAAGACATTGTTTAATCTCTGTTGCTCTGGACTGTGTGTCCTGTTTATTCAGGTGCTTTCTGCTCAGGTCCTGATGCTGTAGACCCATGTTTCAAACAACATCAACCACCTCAACAAGCCAGATGTTCTGACAGCACCATTCCTCCATCTGCTTCCCCACACCAACACCACACTGCAAACCAAGGCAGGGAGCCATTCCAGATCAGAAATGTCGAGGCAGCTTGTTCTCAGACACACCATTTTGTAATGCTAAATGCTGCTAAGAAGAAAGGGGCACAGACCACACCATTGCTGTTTGCACACTGCAGAGCTGCACATCGGGGCTGCAGGACCAGCAGAATCTTCCAGGTGCTGCCAATGATACCAGTAGCAACACAGCGGCTCAGCACAGTCACTGCATACAAATTCCTGACTTTATTATGGAGCACCATTCAAGGCTTATCTCTGGACAAGATGATCAAGAAATGTCCTTGCAGTGGTGTCCAAGCAGCTTCTAAAATATTGTGACAACACTCCTTTGAGGCAAAGGCAGCACTATAGCCATTTGAAGATGAGACACAGGGACATCAACAAACTATTTCCACTAATTTTAAGAGCCTGCCTTAAGACTTCAAGAATCCCAGCTTCAAGAATTCATAGCGTTATATAGGACTACTACCACAGTCTGTGATAGGCACTGCCAGAGACTGGCTGTACTGGATGTGTGCAGCACAGACCCCTGTTATGTCCAGATGAAGCCATCAAGTCTCAGTAGTTCTCCTAATCAGAGCTGAGCATTTCAAGCTGAGTGCTGAACAGAGACTCTAAAAAATGACCTTTTCTGAAAATTATAGCTGAAATGACCTGGCAGCATCTCATAATAATTCTCTCTATGGAGACACAGAAACAGGATTCACTCTCCAGAACAAGACTGAGCCGACCTGAGCATGACCTCATTTCTCCTGCAGTCCCACTCCCCAATCAAGACACTGCTCTGAGATCGTCTCATCATGCTTAAATGCCAAGGCACTGCATAAGGTTGCCCAGATGGTCTTATGTCCACTCAAATGGACCTTATTCATATTCTCCAAAGAGAATATTTTTGGTTTGTTTGTTTGCTTTTTTAATTTTATTTTAAAAGACCGAATTTGAAGAGCAATTCCTAGTGTGCTGATGATATGCTGCCTCTTTCATGGTTCAACAGTAGCACTGAAACACATCAGGTTCGCATGAGGTAAGAGACTGGCAAACGCAGCTGTTGTAGACTGCCATCCTTTTGGTAACTGATACCTACAGAGAAATAAAACCTCTGGTTACAACCCAGTGGATTGTGGTTCTAGATTACTTTGTCTAGTCATCTTTGCCCATTGTCCCTTGATGTCCAGCTTTTCTTCCTTGTTGCTGTTGCCCCTCAGACCTTCCTTGGACTTTATGCTCTGTCACTGGTTTCTTTTTCCAGTCCTTCATCCATTCGCTTAGCTCCCTTGGGTTAGCTTAAGTTTTTATTTCACATTTGATTCACCTTCAGGGTCAGTCTAAACCACCAGACTTCACTCTGGAATGGCTGAAACCAGAGTGCCCATTCCCTTCTGCTAACAGTGCCCTGGGGCAGCGATTACGTGAACTGCTTCAGCTGTGTATCAAAGTGGTAAGTCTCACAGAAATTCACAGGGCTTTGATTTCACCATGCTGGAGTCTCTTCTGGAGATCGGGCAAGGACTTCTAAATCACGTGAATGGTTTGGCCAGTTCTACCTGTCATGTCCACTGAAAACTGTGAGTCTTTCATTATTTCAGGCAGATGTTAGTGGATGATTCAGGGAGCAGATACACATAGTTGCCAGCCACTGAGCTGAAGAAGCCCCAGAGAGAGTGCAAGAGATGATGAAGTTGAGCAAAACTGAGAATTAATCCAAAGCTCGTAACTTGCACTCAGCTCCCCTGGGAACACACAACACACACTGAGCAATGGATTCCAAAATATTAAGAAATAAGCTAGCCTGTAAGAAAAATAAGGCTCTCCTGTTGAACTAAGTAGTTAGGTCATTAATGCTTGTTCATGTTACATTACTCACACTTGAGAGACAAATAACTATCTGTTGCCTCACTAACCCACATATTTATTTGAACAAATATTTCCCAAGAAGTAGGAAGAGAGAACCATTCAACAGAAAAGTTCTATATTATAGTCTTATCATAACAAGCCACTTCACAGTATACTGATGTGTATCGTATACAAGCATCCATTGTAAAAAGCTATTAAGTGTATCTCCTTTTACAGTGCTGACATGTTCATTCCTTCACAGAGGTCATTAGCTCACAATGGGGCCTCTCATTTCCCTATGCTTTACTAAGATTTTGCTGTATTTCAGAATCAAACCTTAGTATTAGCATTATTAACTCAGAGGGACACAGTCAGTACCATATAAAGTCAATTTATATAGAAATCCTACAATCATTCAGAACAAATTTTTTTGTAAAAAATCTACAGTCTCTGAATGGAAGGGACATAGTAAATGATTAGCTCAACTTCACATGCTTAAGATGTTTAACAGAAGACTAGCCTTCTAAAAAGAAAAAATACCCACTTCTAAACAAAACTACCAATTTTCCTCTGGGCTGAAAATGCTGCTCAGCTGCCTGTTCACAGGCCGGCCTGTAAACACGGTGCTGGACATGAGCAGCACTTGGAGGTAAATTGCTGCCTTCATTTTGATCAAACAAGTCTGTGATTGCTGCTGGAGCACCAGCATAACCCTCAGCCCAGAAAGCAGAGATATGCCAGGCAGTGGTGCTGCTCCCTCTCCCCAGTGCACTCCATCACCCCAGAGCTGTGCCAAGGACAGAATGCTATCCACCCGGGTTGTATAAATCACTAGAGAAGTCAAAGCCTCTGAAAAAGTAAACCAACAAGTTTTGGGTTTAGACAGTGGCTAATTACCAGAGTGCCCTCACCTGCACACATGCATATGCAGTTTTAACCATCTCTGTAATTGTCTCAAGGGCATGAAAGACTATTTGGTGGCAGGTACTGATGTCCTATGCATAAAAGTACTTCCATCTGCTCTTCATCCCAATGAGGTTTGAAACCTTGACACCCTGAACAGCTCCTGTCTGAGGCTGTGGAAATGTAAAAATATAGTAAACAAAAAGAAAATGGAGCAAAGAAAAAGGGGAGACACAAAAGCAGTGGGATGGGGCCAGGGAGAAGAGGGGCCTGAGAGCTGATGCAGTGGGAGGTGGCCCTTGTCTGTGAAGCGTATTCAGCTCATGAGAGAGACACATGGTTCACCTTCCAGTCTGTCCCCCTTCCTCTGCTTGGCAAGGTGTTGGTGCACCACATGCAGCCACATGAAATGTCCAGAACAGCTCATTTAAACAGCAGACATGGTTGATGAATAGATGAGTCACAATGCAGAATGCAGGCTGGAGAAAAAGCTCTGGCAGTTATGACTGCAGCTCCGGTGAGCTCAAGTGCTTCTTGTCTACTTTATCCTGCCCCCCTTAAAGAGCAGAGAAGTAATTTGTATGCAAATAGAGGACCTGAGCAGTAATTTGAAAGAAGAGAGAGATGCTGTCTTTACAGAGACGAATGCTGCAGATGCAAAAAGAAACTAAAAAAATTATTAATTATACCAGGATCCAAAAAGCTGGGATAGTCATGACCCTCCAAATGAATGTCAAAGCCCCAAGAATTTTAAGTATTAGACATAAAAAAACTCAGCACCCAGAGCTTCCTTTAACAGGGATAGCATTATGGATGCCTTATACTAATTCAGCTTTACTTTAAATATGAGTTACCAAAAAACACTCTAAGATTTACAGCTTCCCTCTTTTTCTGTAGCAGACAGGTAACCGTCAGAAGTTGCTTCAGGAGCTCACTATGTGGAGCAGGATCATCCCAGCCTGAAAATCTGCTCAGACTAAATCCTCCCATCATCCTCGGGTGAAGCCTCCATTATATTTAAGTGCAAGAAAGGCAGATGAATGAGAAAAGCTGAGGAAGCTGGAAGGAAGCTCAATGGCCTTGTAATGTCTACTTTAAATGGTGACACTGATTGCCCAAAATTGGCTCAGACTCTAGGGAAAGGTACAAGTTGTTGGTTCAACTCAAAACCACAACCAGAAATACATATTGATCAAAATAGAGCTCAAAGGCCAATCCCTGACTGTGTTTCTGTGCAGCCCAAGTACACATCATATACATGATTACAGAACAGGTAAATCAGGTTTAAAGTATATTTGATTTCAGGAAAACAACCGTAAACCATACATTTAGAAGCTTTCTCTATTCCTGATAATATAAATCATTAAAGGAAAATCAAAAGCGAACCCCCAAGCTGTTAGTTTCAGTTAGATGACAGGTATTCAGTCACAATACAGTGCTTGATTCTGGAAAAGAAACAGAGCTCTTGCTACGTTCTCAGTTGAGGAATACAGCACTCAAGGACAATGGCCACAAATTAAGCAGCTGTTGTATGTTATATACAACTGTCTTGTTTTCATTATATAAACGCATTTGTCTCCAATTAAATTGTAGAACTTTTATTGAAAAGAGAGCACTGTTTTCGGCTTCCCTTTCCACGCTATTTTACTCTGAGGTTTTCAGATCTCTTCATCGTAGCAGTAGTCAATAAGCAATTCCTTGAAGTCCTTTATCAGTTCTTCTACAGTGTAATTGCATTTCTCTTCCAAGAAGAGATGTACAAAAAGGCTTTGTTCTCTCTCCTCCTCTGTGTCTTGCCCTAGTTTGTAAGTGCTGAGTGTTTTATTGAGCACCTGGAAGATTTTCAGTGCTATAAAAACAAATGTCTCTTTGTAAAAATCTGACTCTCAAAAGAAAAGCAACAGAAAGTGTTCAGTATTTTGAAAGCAGTCAAGTACTCAATAACAAACATATGAATTCCAATATTGTAAAATGACATTTAAGATGCAGAAACATTTTTTATACATACTGCTCCAAACACAAGAAAGATGCTTGCACAGACTCTGGAACTGTAAAATGTCCATAAGGGACAACGTCTGTATCTGGTTCTCAGAGAGGAGAAATAAGCTGTAGCAGCCTGCTGGCTACAGAGATGGGAACAGACCACGAAAGACCATGACAAGAGCCTCAAACCCCAAGTGGGGTATCAACCTGCTTGTAAGCAGCTTAAACTCTCTGCTTTAGTGGATGTCTCTGAGTGATTTGTCTTTCTTGAAGCTTGGACATCTCTCTGATGTCTATTACACCTGTAAACTGGAAGAAGACTTGAAGGTAAAGAAATAGTAGAGGAAAACAAGTGAAGACAGAGGCAGCTCCATAACAACTAAAAGCAGCAGAGACTGCCTTAGGAAGGTGAGTGGCAGAGCTGATGTGAGACCTTTAATCTCTCCAAGTCTCCCTTACCTGAGGTGAGAGACCATCCCAGTCCTTTCTCTTCCTTCCTCCCTATCTGTAGTTTTTCACTGTACAGAAAAATTAGGAATTAAGTGACTAAAACTAGCAAAACAACAATGCTTTGTCAGTAACTTCCATGACTGCCATATCAACGTGAAGAGTTGTACTCAAATAGTTACAAAACGTCTAAGAAACCTTCTTCCCCTTACGCTTCAGTTCAACTCCTGTGTGGGAGATGAGCCATGAAGAGACCAAAGACTTCTCAATAGTGCCAAAGTTTAAGGCTTTACAAATTTGAAAGATTTAGCAAAATAAATTACTAGAAGCTCAGCAGAGCCAGAAGTGTAAGATAAAACAGGTCCATGACTGCCTCCACACATGCTGTATCTGGGTGCTGAAGGAAAATCGTGGCCCCTTTCCATGCTCTCAGTGTCCTCTTGGGTCCCACAGGGAAGCCACACCCAGGCAGACACCCCAGGGCCTGGCACAAGGGTTCCAGCTCCCATGACCAACAGAGAGTTACTGACATGAATTTGAATAGCTTTTGAATTCTGAGCCAGTCTCAGTCATCCCTCCTTTTCCTGCAAAGGTGAGGAACAGGTAACTTCCAGAAGAGGCTTTTTTTGCCCCGGAAGGATGGTTTTGAAGAGGGGAAGAATCAATCAGGTCTGGAAACGTGTTTTTATTCGTTATGTGCTTTCAAACTCTTTCCTTCTTTTTAGGGAATATTTTAATTTAGAAGTTTTATCAGTTACTTACACTTTACAATATGATTTATTTATAAGATACAGGAACATTTGGAAAAGGAAAAGTGCATTTTCAGAATTAAATACTTCATATTAACAACCTTGTGAAATTGAATTCTGTGGATAAAAGTAAAATATAACAAAATAGAATAAGAGTAATAAACTAAAAAAGACTAAAAATAATTCATAAAACTCTATTTGACCTGAAATGATGTTTGGAGTAATTTTTAAAGTGAGTTTCTTTTGTCCTTTATGGTTGAGACCATTTTCTTTTAAAACAGAAAAGAAAAAATAACTGCCAGTCATGTAAGTTCATCTTGCTCCAGCCTTCCAAAATTTCCAAAATGAATCTGATTCAAAACAATCACTCAACCAATTCACAACAAAATTATGACTCCCAAAGAGGCACAGATATGAAAACTTGAATTCTCCCTATTGTATTGTTTTCTCAGAGCAAAGTCACAAGGAGCAGCAGAGCCAAATGAACTGGTTGCTGTTGCCAAAGAGGGTTTTGTTCCCACTCATGCCTCCCTCCCTCCCTCTTCCCACTCCACCCTTGGCTCCACAAGCCGGGCATCAGCCTCGCTGCCTACTCAGCCTCTGCCCAAAAGTTTCAGACCCCTAATGCTGCAAGATTTACCCCAATTTTATTCACAGATTAGAGAGTTGTACTGGGCCACAGAAGTCCCCAATTAGCAAAATAATCCTACATGGAACTATGAGGTCAGGAGCTGCTGGGGGAAAAACAGCTGCTTGCTGCAGCAGGGACAAGCTGCTAGATCAGCCCAAAGCATATTCATACCAATTCACTTTCACTCAGAAATTAAGAAAATCCAGCTAAATATGCTTTCAGTTTTCTGTTACTTTATGATGGTGACCACATCCTAAGCACCATACCAGCTAAAGTATTTTTCAATAAAATACAAGTCTTTCAAATTAAATTCTGACTCATCTACATCAGTAAAGATTACTAACTGTAGATTTATCAGGACAAAACGAATAATAATAAAAGAAAACCTTGGAAATGTGTTTAGAAAAACTATATTTATGGTATCAGGTGACTATGGAATAATGCAGAGTTTAAATATTAGCTGCCATGACTTAATCCATATGCAAATACTCACATATTATTACCATTTAAAATTATAAAATCAGGAAGTACACATGTATTTTAAGAATATATATTTTAATGCCTATATAAAAATGTAAACACACAAAAGTAATTAAATCTCATCTAAAACACTTCTACTTACCTTGTGTATTTTAAAGGCCCCTGCGTAATACTGATGCTCCTTTAAAAACTGGGTTCTTAAGTTTCTGTGAATAAACTGTCATAAGGAACTGAAAATAATTAGTAAAAATATATTAAAATTTACAATAATTATCATATTTCTATGAATATGAAATCAACTAAAACTAAACAGCTTTTATATCCCCAAAAGCTAAACAGTGTAACACACTTTGTTATCTTTGATACAAGTCCTAATGCCAGCTGGAGTACTTTAGGGGACAGCACAGTTTATGACAGAAAGATGTTACGAGCTCACCCAAGAACTCAACGAAGTTGCATCCTGCTGTCCCTCCCTCCACAGCACTGGGACACGGCCTGGTAGTGACTGACCAAAGCTGAACCATGTGCTTATTTGGACACCTAAGGAGAGAACCTATATCCTCATTAGATACTTGAGCATGCCTACAAATCTAAGACATCCAGTAGTTAATTTGTGGACATTTTATTCTGTAATTACACTGAGAAATAAAGAAAAAACTCCAAGATAAATGAAAAGTCTGCATTAAAAATGCATATAGATATTTTAATATTACATATTTGCCCTACACTTACGTGTATTATAATGTTTATATTGAACAAAGTGAAGGAATTCAGGTTAAAAGCTGAGATACTAAAATAAATTCTCCAGACTTTGAATGCTTTGCACATTTTCAACAACATTAATTTCTACTTTATGTGTCTAATGCACATTCTTCCAGTATTTGGATAATACCCCACTTAAATACAATACTTTTCCTTGTGTTTTGAGTGCACTATAAAGCAGAAGTTTAACCAAAAATCAGAACCCAGACCAAAAGCAACTGCACAGGTTACAGGCAATGAAGGTGAAGAGGATAAAGAGCTTAATCCACTGTCCGAATACCAAGTTTTAACTTGAATCATTGTCAGATTATAACTTTGAAATATTCATGAATTTTTCAGCAGAAGAGAAGCCCAGGCTAAACCGCAATCGGTGAGATCTTTGGCAGACAAAGACCTCCACTTCCAAAACCTTCCACAAGTGCCGGGCACGTCCAGGGAGTCACTGCAGAAACTTCACTGACAAAAATGGAAGATCAAAGAAACCACCCTGCACTGTGGCAGGGTGAAGCATCCCATAAACATCCCCTCCAGACAATCTGCTGCTTAAAAGCCTACAAGAAATGAGTTTTCACATCATCATTAGGTGCCTGTTAGAATGTTTTTCATCTCAACATTCAACAAAAATATTTTTTCTTGTGAATAAAGCTAATCCCTCCCTTCCCACAGGAAATATCAAGAACAACTGATAAACATTTTTCGTTGTAGCAATATTTTAGGTATGAGAAGGGCGAGTTCCTTCCTCAGACTTCTTTTATTCTAGACCAGGAATACTCAGTTCCCTTTATTTATTTTCTTATATGCAATGTTATATCTTGTTTCCATTTGCCCACCTATTTCTTAAAATATGTTGCCCCCAATCACTGGTACTTGATATAATAATTACTTTCACATCTTACATAAAAAATTCCTCTTAATCCTTAAGTGAGTTTTACTTTTGCAATAGTATCAAACTGCTCACCTCTCTGCAACCAGATGCCTTTTTTTTCTCACTGCATCTCTTACAAGATGGGGGGAATGGTTTGCTTTCAGGCACTTAATTTTCCCTGGAGTTCAGTATTTCACGTTCATTCCTACTGAATTTCAGTTTTCTGCTTTTGAATCACCTGTGCAATCTGCTGAATTATTCTAACTTCTGAGCACATATATCAGTTTGTGAACATTGCCTGTCCACATCGCACCACCTGCAGACCTCAAACTTTGTATTCCATCAAACACACTAATGGATATTTTGAACCAGGAACATGACATAACCTCAGAAACTACACTGGAAAAAGCTTTTTTAGATTTCCCTCCCTACTTCCAATTTTCTATTGGCAGTATCTTTGCCATATTTCCTTAGCATATATTCACTTAAAGTCATACAGCAAAATATATGATAGCAGAATTCCCTGACAATCGCTTGATTCTCACGTGTTACAGCTCTGCCTCAGTTCTGTGCCTGTATCACTGAACAATACATTTTCCCTCAGCCTAACAGTGTAAATCCACATCTCCAAAAGTAGAAACTACACCAGCCTAAATTATCCATGACCTCATTTTTAAAACATAAATGCATCTGCCTTCACTCTCCCAAACAATGCCAGCTTTCATTGCTTATTAGCCCAGGTCTCCCACAAACACCCTTGGCACTGTTACATCACTCCTTAGCCAAGGGAAAAACACCTCAAAGTATTTCCATTGAGCTATTACTGCAGCCTCCCAGACTCTGCCTGCGATTCACAGTTCACGGTGCTCAGGTGACTGCTCGCTGCCTCACCAGGGGTGCTAAGCTGAGCTGCACACATGGTTAGTCTACCCACAACAGGCTCAGTACCTCATTCTACCTATGCTTAGGTTTCCTCTTGCAGCTTTAGCTCACCTAAGCTTGCAGTGGTTGCTAAGAGGAAACAAAACCAAGGCGGGCTTCCCTGGACGCGGCACAGCAGCAGATGGGGAGAGGCTGCGATGCTGCCCAGGGCCATCGCGTCTGAATCCAGCCCAAACATCCCTTAACATGTGTCCAAGTGCAACGATTAGCACAACTATCCGTGCACTATTAAAGGGATGTGGTGTCTGAATAATAAAATAAGTATATGGATATTACAAAATACCTGAGCCTATCATGTTCCTATTCTACAGATAACTTGTTATTACAAAAACTACAGGATTCAACAGCAGGTATAGAATAGAAAAGTATTTATTAACTTTCATGAAACAAAAAAATCCTCTTGAGTCTCTCTTGAATTTTCATCCCTGCTCTAAGAAGGAGAATCAGTCTCTCATGGAAATTTGGGAAAATAAAAAAAAAAGAAATTAACCCAAATACATTCATCTTATAGAAAGCTATGTGAGCTCTGGGAAACAAAAGTCAATCAGTGTATGGAAATAAAACACTGCCTCTACATACATATAAAGGAAACAGATTAAAAGTGTCAGAGATTATTTTTCTCTATTATTAAAACATCTAAAAAATTAAGTTTTTAAATAAAACATTTCCTAGGTGTAAATAGTACACTGCATAAAACACAGCTAAAGAAATTTAAATGTATCCATCATTTCAAATCCCAGAACTAGTTTAATCTACTGATGTATTTCCCCAGAGGATTCATGAGCTGACCATATAGAATGCTTCCAAGCAAACCACCCCTCAGCAGGAAGAAAAATGTATTTTTCAGTATTTTAATGCTTAAGCTTTTCAAAATTATTTTTAATTTTAGCAGAACCATCTTTCAAAAGCATATTCCAATGTCAAGCTTGAAGAAAAAATTCTGCCGCTGTCAAAATAATTCGCAAACTTTATTGGATTTTTAAAAGCCTGATTACAGGACAAAACATGCATTACGCATTTTGCTAAAATTCCAAAAACAATTGAAGAACTTCATCATATTCAAAGGCTCATGTCCATAATAAATACCATCAGCTTAAAAGCAGCTTGGAATTTTTCAAGAGTTTTAGTATCTGAATAATGCAAATGTTACATATACTGTACTTTTAAAAGTCTGACATTACTTTGCAATGGTTAAAGCAAGAAACAGCTCAGCTGAAGACTTCAGAAAATCCCTGTCTTCTGAGGAGGTCATACAATACTGCTCTGGAAACAGCCTGTCACCAAAGGCCTGGCAATTGGCTTTGGCTTAAAACATACTTGCCTCTAACATTCTTCAAAGGATTAAACCATAATTGATTCTGGCAATACACATGGTCAGCGTGATGTGCAGGGGGTTGCCAGTGGACACGGGGCCCTTACATAAAGAGCCATTTTCTTTGTTTAAAATGTAAAAAAGAGTGGGAGGTGTGGAGAACAGTGAAATACAAAATGAATCAGAATCATAAACCATATTTTTTGAATCAGATTTCAACAACCACATATGCAAATAGAAGGCTTCAAAGGTGGCAGAGGTTCTGAATTGCTAAGGCAATTCACTTATTCTTAGTTCCATAAAAAAAGATAGAAGCTATAGTTATATACATCCTTCTAAGCACTCCGAGAATATTGCAAGTTGAACTCCAGAGAAGCCATCGATATCAGTCTGAAAGTGATGGGGAACGGATTGATCGTGCACTGGCTGGACTGTTAGAGAAAGCAAAAGGATCCTTCTCCTTTTCTTTAGTATCATGTTTATGTTTATGTTTATGCTTATGCTTGTGTTTCTTCTTCTTTTTCTTGTGCTCATGGTGGTGATGGTGGTGGTGATCACTGTGTTTTGAGGAGTTTGATTCTTTACTAAACACGGAGAGTGGAGCTGCTGAGACAGGGTGCATATTTATCTCTCCGGAAGATTGTTCTTTACCTAAAGGAATAGATATAGTGGGATTAGTAAATGTTTAACTTGCATTGTTTCCAAAAATAAGAAATTCTGAAATATTAGATAAAGCCTACATTATCATTTAAACATGCTGTTTTGATACTTGTACCATTAACTTTTTGTTTTTTTCAGGGAAGGCTCTGAACATGCCAATAAAGTTCCCGTACTACTGACAATTTTTACAGAGATAGTCCTTCCTTCCTCAACAGCATAAAAGTATCACAGACAATTAGGAACTGTAAAGAGCTAAGAAACTCCAAGTTATACAAACTTCCTGAAATTAATTTTTGAACAGAGTAGGAAGGCCACTATACTCTGAATAATGCAAATATAACTGCTTGTAAAAATTCTGGTATAAAGTGCAAGGCTGGCATACATTAAAGTGTGGGTTTGGGATGTGAACTCTTTTCAGTCAGGAGCTAATGCTCCCTGCAAGGACATACAAACTTTTGACTGTGAACAGAAGAATTAAACTGCTTTTTCTAAAAACTGCATCTTACAACCAATTTAGTCTATTTGAAAGTTTTTACAAAGTTTTTTTCTTAAACAAAACCAAATACCAATAAAGACAATTACATCACCTTTGTCAATACATCTTTAACAAATACACTAGAACTGCCTATATATTGAGCAAGCCTTGTATCTGAACCTGGGGAAGGAAAATATGATCTACGACACCTCAATCCAGGAATGACTTTCTCATTCTCTCTTTGACTCATTTAATATTTCAGTATTTCACACAGACTGCAATAGCTTCAACAGGAGGGATTAAAGGGCATTAATCTAAGGATAACTGTTAAAGAGCAGAAGTGCCTGGAAGGTAGGAAGGCTCAGATTCCTTTAGGCAGAAATTGAATCAAATCACTCACAGTGCAAGAATGTGCTTTAACAACTAGATAAATGTAGAAAAGCAGTATCAGATTTTTGAAGGCAACCACTTCCCTAAGTTTTACTTAAAATTTATTTTCTTCACAGTTACTTTAAATATATGGGGATTTCCTCCCCTCCAGTTTTTGATGAAAATATCCCCATTAAATAAAAAGGAATTATGTTTGCAATTATCTTTTCCTGTGCATTTGAAAACATGTTTATTTTCCAGTACATCTTTTTGTTTGGCTGGTTAGTTTTGTACTTCTAAAGGCAAGAATGATTAGTCTATGGTAATGATTCCTGCAAGTCTGAAGAGCCAGCTCCCTTGTATGACAAACAAGTATTGAGAACAATTTCTTTTCAGCCTTACCCAAAAGATTAAGAACTGATTTAATCAAGCACATCTATAGGAAAGTTTCTAGATGGTACAGCTGTTCTAGTTTTTGTTTGTTTGTTTTTAAGTATGTCTGGAAAAAACAAACTCTACATTTGTATGAAGTGTTTAGAAGTCCGAATAGGAACACAAAACATTTTTACAGTGAGGATAATCAATTACTTACTATGGGACACGGTGACATCTCTATTGCTTGAAGTCTTAAACAGCACAATTATGTCTTTCTAGAAATATGTTTGGTCTTAACCACAAGATGTGAATATGGTGCAAAATAAAATTCTGCTGAGGTTATGAAGGAGGCTAGTCTAGAGTACAACAGTTTCCTATAAACTTAAAATTTCTAATATACAAGTATTTAAAAAAGTATTTAAAAAGCTTTATTTCTTATTTAAAAAGAACTATGCCACAGTAAGCTCATGTCATCAATGCAAAGATTTATGGTTATGTATGTTATGACAGATAGAAGAGATACACACCGATTCCAACTTCTACTTGCTGACTTCACAGTTTCAACCATTTTTTTACATTGTTATCTGCAGCCTTTTATGACAATGCAGACAGCACGCAAGTATACCTATCCCTGTAACCTGAGCTCATTCATGTAAAGCATACAGCTTCTAGTCAAGAGAACTTTATTTCTCAGCTGCAAGGATGCAAAACCAGCCATTCCACAAAACGGTGGGAAAAGGAGCATATCTGACTCAAGCCACTAGAAAAGGAAAGGGTGGAGGCTGTACCTCAGAAAACCAAAGCAGGCAGTACTCGACACCATTAAAATAGGCTACAGTAGTTAAAGGTGAACTGTGACAGTGACACAAGCAGAGCTCCTAGTAAGGCAGAAATAAAGGTCATGGCAAAGAGCCTGAAAAACATTGGTCAGTGTTCATCCACAGAAAATGTACAAAAGATTATCCAAAATACAGAAAACATTCTCACATATTGTCAAGCCACAGGGACAAGATACATTAAAATAAACAAGGCAAAACCAAGTCAACTTAAAAGAAAAGAAAAAACCCACACACATTACACAAACTCTTCAAACTTCCCAGCTACATTAGTTCCAAATTGTGGAGTTATTCTTATATGGAAACTAAACCTGTAAGTCTAGACACTACATCTGTAACAACCTCAAACCAAAGCTAAGCCTCTAAGCTTTAAAAAGGTTAACCCAATAGAACTGGTATAAAGACAGTGGCTTAAGTCTGCAGGGATGATGTAGCAGAAGTGTCAAGCACTAGTGAATATGGAGGAAGATGGAAGATGCAACCAAACAGACCCTCCTGACTCTGTTGCATGACCTGCAACTTGTGCAAGTTTCCTGCAGTTTACTGAACTACCAGCTCTGCTAAGGCAACAGTCTGTATTATCAACTTGTTACTTATTTCAGGTGACTTATTTTTATATATTAAAAAAATATATTAGTTAAAGCAGTTAAACACCATTGACTGGAGTAAGCTATGGAGCAAATTCAACTGTAGTTCAAGCCAACAGGACTGAAGAGGTGGTGGTGACCACCCAGAGAGTCAGGAAGATCTTCAAGAAGGGGAGAAATGGGATCCAAATGCAACTCAAGGGTTACTGACACTTAAGGAGGCAGTCAATATTGGTAATATGGCACAGATGTCAGTAAGAAATTAAAGAATGTCATTACAAAAATCTAATTCTACAGAGCCAGCACCGAGTACACATACAATTTCTTCATCGAGGTCAATGATGACTCCAATCAGTTGGGTTTTTTCAAATGCAAAAATAACAGCTATCTGGAAGATTTCCTCCTACTTTAAAGAGTGCTTTGAAACCAGGAATCAAATACATTGATCCTGGATAATGACTCCAAAAGATTGAGCACAAACTATCAAACTTGGCTGTGTGTTGAATGGGTACACTTATAAAAGTTCTATAGAAAATGTTACAGATTTGTATCCATAAAATTCACTGTTAAAACTGCAGAACACTTTTTTTCTTCCTTTTAATTAGTATCTACTTAAAGCCCATGCCAGAAACATGCCAAGCATATTTAAGGAAAGCAAGGCTAAACAGAAGTTGCTTTACAGGGCAATATCATTATCCTTATATCAACAGGAGTAGCAGGACTGCTGCAAGGAGGCACAGAGCACTCCCTCTTCCTTCAGGGAACTCACTTCCTGGCAGAGGGAGTGGAACCTGGGTTTCTCAAATTGTGTGTTCAGAAACACACAGTAAGTGGAGGGTGAGCCCAGGAGCTCACTTTTGAAGTGGTTAGTAGCATTCCTTGGAAGAAAATGCACATACATATGTCTATCCACTTGGATCTCCTTCTGTTTAGGATGTGGAGATTCCAATGTAATTACTGGCTTTGTGGTGTTCCAGCTAGCTGGGTAGGTGTTTAAAATTAGACAGGATTACAATCCAATGGGAGAAAAATCAGAAACTTGTGTACAATTTGTCACAGGGACAGTACAAATGCTGTGCATGTTGTGAGAGAGAATAAAATATGAAAACATAGATCTCTTATCTTGGTTTTAGAATAAAAGGGATTTAGATCCTGATAAGTTTTAAAGTAACATTTTCTGTCATAATACAAATTGCTGTTAGATAATTATAACATCCTGTTCAATTATTTAAGTAAGTTTCTTCTCTTTTTAAGACTTATGAGTGCATTAACATTGAACTATGTTGTTGGGTAGAGTGTTTTACCTATTTAATCTTATTTTGTTATTGAACCTTTACAATTTGAGAATTATGTAACTTGAGACTTTAACATGCCAGCAAGCTTTCATAAGATCTTTCATACAGTCTCTCCTATGTTTCTGATTTTGTGTAAAGAGGGTGGGACACCACATACTTAGAGCCTCAATGGACAATCAATGTCAAACAGCTGGCTTATACATGATTTTTACAAATTAAAATGACCTTGTTTGAAATGACCCTATTTGCACCCTGATTTATTCAAACGTCAGAGAGGGAGAAACCAAGTTCAAAAATCACAGCAAAGGCTGAGCCCACAGGTCCAGTGTTTTGGCTGAGGACAGGCTGGTGCTCCAGAACTTGACACCAACCAGCTCTGGGAAGAAAGGGACATCAGCACAAGCACACAAGCACTTATGTGTCTCTCCCAGGACTCAAAGAAAGCTTACCAACGAGAAGGATAATGCACTCCCTTTGCCTAGCAGTTGAACTGCAGCTCTGGCTAACATTTTCTCTAAAAGAGAGAACACTTAAAGAATGGAAAAAATCGTAAAAACTGTTTCAAAATTATCCTGGTTTTCCTTATTTTTTTTTCTTTTTAGTGTTACTCTGGAAACATCCGAGACACGCTGTTTTTTAATTTCATGCTGTGTTTATGCATCTGTTGAGCCATCAACAAAGCACAAAGAAAAAGTTACCAAGCATAAATGATTTCAAGTTTCCAGAATGCAAGTGTCTTGTAATTTGTCTAAAGAAGCCGAATTTTCAAATTATATATCTCTGAAAAAGATATCCATTTTCTTTCTAGGAGAGTGCTCTTTTAAGGTCCATGGCAGAAAATCTAAATTTTGAGGGTAAGAAGTAAGGGTCTAGTTAAAAAAAATAAAACCACCCAGAAGTTTTCTGAGGATGTGCTAACCAAATCACATTAATTTTATTAATTCGTTCATTTGACTTTCATTTAACAACTATATTGCCTTGTGCTTACATTAAAATAACAGTTTAACTGTGGTGTTATTTTTACTACATTCACTTTAATATTGTAGAAATTCTAGTGAAATCCCTATTTTAGAAAAAAAGAACATTTAAATCAGCAAGCCAATTCAGAATACTTTATGCCTCTAACAGTTTCAGGTAGTTCACTTGAAAATTTGCTATCCTTATCCATCTTCTGGGTTTCAGAGTGATCAGTTGTTTTGTCAGAGATAGTCACACCTACAATATTATGTTGTTTTTATTAAATCATGTAGTTGACATACTGCAGCCACACACTGATGCAATTCTCACTTAAGCTGTCACTATCTGCAGTGCTTTTGTTTCTATTAAAGCTGCTTTCTTTACTTTAGGATAAAGTACTGGAAAACACCCTTCGTTGTGAAGTGTACAATTAACACACAGTGTTTCAGTGAAGCAAAATTATCTACAGAATCTCAAAGCCTATGAGTTACCATTTCTTGGGTAATAAAGTCAACATATGTGTAACGGCTACTATCAAACAGATACTATATTAATATTATGTGTTATTAAAAGGTATTCTAACAGAACAGTTGTAACAACATTTACCTCCTTAGATAGTAAAGCAAAAATTCATCATTTCAATCGTGCCCTCACATCCAAGAACTGTTCATTTGTATATTTGTCTGTGTGCTGATGTTTCCACAGCCCTTTTTGGCAGAAAACCACTAATGGCTGAACTTTGATGTACTGCTGTGCTTACAGCTAACTCGGGGAACTGCAGAGCTGCAGGATGGGGCTTCTTAAACAGTTCAGACTGCATTTCTATTTACTGCTGCATCCACATTCAAAATGTGGTGACTTGCACCTCAGGCTCAGATCTGCTGTTGGAAATGTACTCTTTAAATATAATAACTACAGTAGTTGACCTCTACATTTTACTGCAGCATGTGCAGTATGTCCAGTTCCAAAGTGTTCCAGAAAAAAGTCAGTCCAGATAAATCATAATTTCCTGAAAGTGTAGACAGTAACTGTGATAAACAAAACCACAATCCAATCAACATGTATGTGTGTGGCCTAGACCTCCAAAGTTTCATGTACATCTACATAGTAAACAGAGCAACCTACAAGGTCAGCAGTGGAAATTTCCAATTTGATTATCCTGGAAAACTACAAAAGTATTAACAGAATGGCCAAAGAATTTGTTTGATCTGAGTTTGAATGCTCAGGATATGTCCTCGAAACCCACTGCCTCTGAATGTGATCAGAAAAAGGACTGCCAATGCACAAAGAGAACATTGCTGTATTTTCTTTTGTTTCCTTTGTAGAAATAAAGACAAGAGAGAATTGGATACTGCTTTTTATCAACTTTCAATCCATCAAAACTAGTTGGGAAATTCTAATTAAGTGTTTATCAGTGATGAGCCATAATGATACGTAACTTCACTGGTAGATCATGCAGACTGTAGCCAGGCATTTATTTTGAAAGCAGAAAAGACCAGGCCAATCAACAACCACTGACAGATACAGCAAAACCTTCTAAAGGTTACTTCTGACATACTGTACTTTCAGATTAGTGAAATACTGAAGTAAAGAAGCGTATCTTTATCTGATTTCACTGAAGTCAACAACACATGACAAGTCACCTTACAGTCTGAGAATTCAAATCTGCTGCTTACACAAAATCTGATCTTGAAATTCTTTTGATCTTAAGATTTAAGAGTAGGAAGCATTCCTACTATTCTCGATGATTTAGTAGCAAATGAAATCCGTTCTCACATTAGAAATATGACCTTGCACAGCTTTGGAGGCTCAAAGGAGGCTACCAAGTTTCTAGTCCTTAGGGCAGATGAGTAATCAGCACAATAGCTTCTTCAGACAGTTCACAACCGATGTTTTGTTTAGATTCCCTTATAACTACCAGAGTCCACAGTTCTATTATCATAGTCAGGATGCTTTAGTAGGATTTAAAACATTTATTTTCTATATGAACCAGAAAAGGTGCTGTAGTTACACCATTGAAACCTGTAATCCAGCAATAGTTGTATTACAAGACTTCTTTTATTGTCTCAATCCTAACCTTTCACATCCATAGGCAGAAGCACACAATAAAAAACTCCCATAAACTTTTAAAGGAAAACAACATTTTCCTGGCTTTACAGGGGTTACACCAACTTGAACAAATCAAAATTATCATTTAGGGTGGTGGGCGGAGTAAAAAAACCCAAAACAACAACCCAACAAAAAACCACAGATACAGCAGGACTCAGACCCAACATGAACTTCCTCCTGGCAGCTGCTGTTCGCAGGCTGTGTTTGGCTGATGACCTAACACTTCATGTGACATGTGGGGACATAACCCACAGCTGTGGGAGGAAAACTGCATAAGGACTAACAGCTCACTCCTTCCAAGTACGAGTCACAGAACTAAGGCAGATACAAGGTCTTACAGATTTACTAAGACACCGAGACCATTTCTGAACCTGTTGTCAACCTATTTCACAATAATCACTCACTGAATTGCACCCACCCTCGGTCATTGTTGCAAGACCTCAAAGGCCCTCAGGAAATATTATCTGCACCTCCTTTGTAAAACAAAAAACTCCTATGCATGAAAAAATTTATTTATTTGTGCTTTTATTTTTCCCCATCTGTTTCTCCTCAGAAGTATATAATTTCCTAAAGATGGAACTATCTTTATTTACTCAGTCTGAAATTCATACATCTCTGTTTCTAAGAAAAATGGCATGAATAAGAAACAGGTGAAATTTTAGAAGCAAAGATTATGTGAAGTGGAACTGTTTCTAACTGTACAAACAAAAAAAAGAAAAAAATAATCTGAAGTGTTTTGAAATAATGCTTTTCAAGGGCTTATTATTTAAAATGAATTCTGTTGCAAAGCCCCGCATTTGCCTCATTTTTTATCTAGGAAATAAAATGTATTCCAGTGTGCTGAATGTCTAAACAGCAGAGGTGAGAAGGTCATTCAGCACACAAGTGAAACTCGAAGTAGCTTGAGTCTGCTGTAGGTCTACAAAAGCAGCAGTCGACTGGCCATTACTCTGGCTCTTGGTCAGACTTTACCCTTTCTGACCTCTAGTGCAAACTTAATTTGCAACAGTCCTGGAACACAGAGCTGGCATACACAGGGTCCCGTAAGTCCTATTTGTGAAGCATTTGGCAGAGTTTTGTTTATGACTTGATATTCCGTAGAGTGTGTAAATCTAGTAAAAAAATTGTTGCAAAATATCATGTAAGAGTTATAAATACTAATCCTCAGCGGATCAGCTTTGCAGTTGCTTGTCCTGGATGTGTCATTCTTTGCCATAACAGAAAATGTGATGGTTGACCATAGCTCTGAAAACAAAATTCAAAGGAGCTCTGAGGTTTAAAGTAAAGGTTGTGCAGACATAGGCTTCTAAGTTCATGAGAGCAACCTATATGCAGCCTGCCTCTTTACTCTGTTGAAATAAGGCAAAAAGTTGTGAGTTGTTACTCTTCATCTCTAACAGCAAAGCCATCCTGGTGGAGTTGGCTGTACAGGCACATGTCATTAACTGAGGCCATCTGGAATACAGAAACCAGACCTCCCTGTGTTTTAATGTCCCCACATGAACTTAATTGCTTAGCAGAGCAGTGACAGCAGTTACCTGTATTAAACAAAAAATAAAAATTACAAAGAAACAAACAAAGCCTGTTAGTGGCTGGAGCATCTGCCAAGGAAGTAAAAACATTAAGTCCTAGGCCCTAACAGAATATGAGCCTACAGCTTCCATACTGCTGGCAAGCACTAAGGCACCAGCCTCAGCAGGAGTCTCGGAGCAGAAGCATCCACCAGCCCTTCTCTTAAATGAGGCCACTAAATTGCCAGGTCACAGAGAAAGCAGATGAGGTCACCTGTAAGCATAGCTCAGGACCTAGGGCCCTCAGGATGGAACCAACACCCCAGATCCTGCTGCTATGGTCTACTTCTGTTTTACATTAGGCAGTCATTGGATATAAACAGAAAAACAAGGAAGAGGGTAATTACGCTGAATTCTAAAGCCAAAAACTTCACTTTTACACAATGCAGTATTGACCCCTGGTGGCCTAGTGGTTAGCGTGCAGGACTTTCACTGCTGCGACCACGGGTTCGATTCCCAGTCCCTCCCGGGCAGATGGAACCCGTTAGCCCTGTGAGGCCATCCATCTATGAGAAGGATACTCTAAACAAACCTACGTCCTGAGGACCTCACTGCCATTGTCCAAGCTTGCTTGGCCCCGGCAGATGAACCTTAGGATTAAAGGGTGGGCTCAGTTCAGCGCAGGCTGTGTCTCACCTAAAAAATCCATTGCGCAGGCTGGAAAGGTAAAAGACCTTTCCCCAAATCTTCGTTCGCGAAGATGGGCCATTATTATTATTATTGCAACCATAAAACCTTGTTCTGGATCTGTACGAAGACCTCTCAGAATGCTTGGTACATCATGACATTACCTCAGCTTAGCTCCACTGGCACATTGTGGAACTAAACTTTAGAAATGTGGTTAAAGTATTTTGAGAAAATGAGACTACTCACTGCATTTCCTTGCTATTGACAGACCAGCAAAGAAGATAAAAGTTCATCAGTGAAGTTCAGCCTGCCTTAAGGTTTCTAAGAAACACAATGCTTTGACAATAATTTTGTCAAGTATTCTATGAAGAAAGATACTAAGATGTACTAAAAGAAAGGAGGTGCTTGAAATGAAACCATTTTACTCACAGATGCCATCTTTTCAGCTTTGAAAAGCCCTTTTAAG
Source organism: Neopelma chrysocephalum (assembly GCF_003984885.1). Taxonomy (NCBI): domain Eukaryota; kingdom Metazoa; phylum Chordata; class Aves; order Passeriformes; family Pipridae; genus Neopelma; species Neopelma chrysocephalum. Next base: position 4,450,975 of record NW_020897725.1, read on the forward strand.
TATCTTTGAGGCTTGTGTTTTTTAACTGCTACTGCTAAGTCATAAATCATTAATATCTGAGATTCTTTTTACCTGAAGAGTCTTGCTATTTTCTTTAATCTCCAAAATTATTACTTTTTAAATGACACCTATGGCAAAAGAACTTTTTACCTAAATGCGTATGGGGTTCTACTTCAACTTTGTGTTCTTTTATTCATTCCTTAGCTTTTCACTTTTATAAGCATGGTATATACTTGTCTTACTTAGATATGTGTGAAAATACACATGTATACGGTTATCTATACATATGCTGAAAGGTAAAGAAATGTTCTTATGCACCCTTTATATACTTTCTGGAATTTTGATAACATTTAACACTTACCAACACTATATGTATGGAAATAAGCAGCAGCAAAAAACACTCCACAACTGAAATAGTTAAAAAATCACAAAATCATTTTGCCAATAAAGTTACTCGTACCTGGCGTGGATGGTCTCTCCAGCATATTCAAATGATGGTAAATAAAGGCTTGACTGTCATGAACTGTGTCCATATCAATTTCCTCCTCCTCTTGAGAGTTTGAGAACTAAGATACCAGGAATAAAAACAAGCAGATGCTAATAACTCATAAAAACATCACTAAATAGAACTTAAAATATTTAATTTTTGAGGTAAACTGGGGGTGAGAGGGAAAGGAAGTGATATCTACCACTGCAAAGGAATAATAATTCAATAAAATTAAAAAGGGTCAGTTACTTTTCTTCTTTCTAATTTACTGTGAAGCTGTGTGAACAAGAGCATTATCTGTCAACTTTAGTTCTTGCCAGCCAATAAAGAACCTGATAGGAAATGATTTTGCCAAAGTAAGCATAACAGCTGCTGTACACATATACACAGCATGTCTTTTGTTTGAACACAGCTTCAAGGGAAGTCAGCAGACCCCACTGCTGTTATTCTGAACACCCTACAACATTGTGCAAGTTGAATTTCCATTTCTTACTCTGATTTTGAGTTTGACTTTACTGTCTTCATTCTTCTCTAGTATTTGCCCTGGCTCCAATGGAGACCCGAGTGGCATATCAGCCTTCCTCTTCACCCCCTGCTGATGACCAGAAATGCTGGATGCTGTTTCCTTAATAAGATGATCATCCTCCTGAAGCAGCATTAAAAGACCAAAATTAGAAGGTAGCAAGATCCATGTTTCAGAGAAAGAGACCTGATAGCAGAAAAATCTTCTGAGTAAAGTGGGTGATTTGAACAAAGTTTTCCCTGTAGTACTGGCAAAAAGTATTTTCTAAAACCCTGTATGGATTTGTGCCAACCACTTCTACAAACTAGTTTCTCTTTACTTCTATCCCTGCTCCCTCTGCATATCTAGCATTGGCATCTTTTCTGTCGCTTCTCACAATCATAGTACTGTTGGTTGCAACAACATTTGCTGCCTCTGAATAGCCTTTCTATAAATCTGTGCCTCGTGGACTCTCCTTACGCCAAATCTCAGTTGAAAAACTATGACAGCCTCTGATCTACACATGGGATTTAGCTAAATCTTCTTCTTAGTTATAAAAGCTAACTCTTACTTTACTGAGTACAAATCATAATGTGTACTTATAGCTTGGTTGGTTTTTTTTAATTTACAGTAGTTATTAAAAAGAATTAAAGTATTTTGTAATTACTGCTTAGATTATAAAAAATATCAAGGTCAAAAAAATATAAAAATAGGAGAGTCTATTAAGTTATACAAATAGTCATGAAAACAGGAGACAGGTATTCCAACAAGTCCAATACACAAAATATTGAAGGGAAAATAAAGTATCCACAGAAGTAAACATAATTAAAAGCTCACTACAACCTAGATAAAAGGCATATATATCAAAGACTCTCAAGAGCATATGCTCCTCCACTGAACTGCTCTTTCTCTATCCTACAAAGGGCACTCTAGGCCCACAAACTCTTGCCCTGAACAATTCGAATGCTATTTCATGAAGCGGTAACTTTTACCATCCTCAGCAAATTCAACGTCACAAGTCTATCAGTACTGATTTTAACATGTTTATGCTCTCAGACTATGTCTTCTTTAAAGAATCCAGTTAATCTGATAAATTCTATCACCTGTTCATTCTTTTTTTCCTCTCAAATACATATTTCCTTTTTCAATTCCCTATTATTTAGGCCAATACACTGCTATGGTGAAACACTTTTGGATGAACTTTGTCTGATATGAGAGGCAGTCTTTGTTTGTGATTTTTGTTTTTACAAGGAAAATCAGTTCCCTGAATTTTGGGGGAGTAACAGTGAAAACAGTAATCTTAAAGTAAGGGGTAGGAGAACGGAGATGAGGCACAGGAGAAGATACGATGGGTGAAGTGTAAATCGAGGCTTATACTGGAGCTATATGTTTACACTAGTCCGAGCCAGTACCGCTGCTAAAAGAAGCAGCCTCTTCCTCATACGGTTCTGTCCTGGGGTGCCACAAGCATTTTTAAATCTACGTGATGAACCAGACCAGGAACCTGATATATCTGTTCATAAAAAGGTACTGCTCAACTAGATCCTCCCCTGATCCAGCTCACTATGCAGCAACAACTACTATGCTAGCACAAAGGAGAGAACAGTATAGAAAAAGAAGAGTTAAGAGGAAATCCTTTGATAGTCTGGCTCCAAAAAAAGTCTGGGTGGTCACTGAACTGCAACCTAAAAATCTGCCAACAAAATACCTCCTGCTATTTAATTCTAATGATTATGTACAGCAAATTAGGACTTACTACATGCTCTGTAAATATGCAGGAGAGCTCTAACGATATCTGACTCTACCAGCATTTTCTCCCCCTGCTGGAAAGGGCCTGCGGGGTGCTGTTAATTAGTACTCTCAGTACTAATTTCAATAAAAACTATTTAAACTTTAACTATGGGACTGATAAACCATCAGTAAACCATCCCATTCAAAAGGGTGGAAAGAGTTCCAAACATGCTAATCACATGTTTACATTCTCTTTCAGGATCTATCCCTGAACAGTTCCAATCAAATGCAGTTTTTGAAACTGTTAAGAAAAATCACTCATTATTTCCATGTCTGTTGATTTTTTCCCCTCATAATTAAATATGCCCAACATAATTAAATATGTCCAACAAAAATACTCCATCCTGCAGCAGTGGCAGTTATTCTTAAGGAAAGAATGAACTTAAGAGCTTATAAAAATCTATTTTGCAACTGCACAATGTATTACATGTTAGGACTGAAGACTCCAGATCCAGAAAGATATCAAGCTGAATGTATGCCATTTTTCAGAAGTTGTTACAAATCCTTCAGAGCACAGTACTAAACAGTCAGATTCAAATGCGTTCAATGTATTAAAGTTCCAACTTCCACATCTCTTAAAGTTGTTTAAAAACAGGTGTATCTATGTATTTTAAGATGTAACAAATTTACCGATAAAAGGTTTTGTTTTGGAAAATTGCATAACTTGGCTATAATAAATATTCCTGGTCTAATAAAAAAGGTTTTCATTACAGCATCAAACATTTCTGTGAAGCACTTCATGTCTCATAAGCAATATACAAAAAGTAAAGTTGTGTAAAGAACAGAAATGATGAAACTAGAAAAAAAACAAGTAAAAAGCTTGCATATGCTATGCAAAAAAGTTAAAAAATATCAAAAAAAGCTGGTATATGCCAGCTTTTCAAGTGGACAGAATAAAGAGCAATAAGATTAAAAGGCAGCTCAGGTAAAGCATGAGAGGCTTGAACACAGTACAAAATTAAATCAGCAACCAAAGCAAGGACTTGTAGGCAGCTGAATGGGAAGTATATGCAGGTGGTTTGTGCTTACGGTGTTCTGAAATCCTACTGACTGTCCGTGATTGTTAGTACTATTCACAGGTTCCTGATTATTTGCAACTGATTCAGGGATAATCGTTGGATTAAGTACAGCCTTCTTTTCTTTCAGATTAAGAACAAGTCCAAGCTCTGGTAACGGTAAACAAGAAGGTCTGCTGAGGCCAAAAAGTGTGAAATACAGGTCCACAGCACCACATCGTAATCTCCAGTCATGTGAAGTTCCTAAAATCCAAAAGAGATTGTTGTTAACACAGAGATACAATCTTCTGCTTTCCCACAGATAAAACAGTTTAAGTGATCTGGGGCTACCAAAGTATGACATATTCTGTGCTTAAGATACACTTCCTTCATTATTCCTGCTTCTTCTTGGCTCTAACTCACCTGGCACATCCTGTTTAAAAGGAAGGCTTTAAGTTGCTTGAGTTGTAAGTTAGACATGTTTAGTTGAACAAGACTGGGAAAGTGCTATAATAACACAATGAAAAAATAAAAGAAAAATAACCACACCCATATACTTTTATTTTTCAAGTTGTGCCTCAAGTTTTTTTATTGGACAATTAAATAGAACATTTCATAACCAAACTGGCTTCCCATATCAACGGATTTGGTTGCATTTGCCCATGTATTCCATGAAATATAGTAGAAATCGTAAGCATGGTCGAGATCTATACCCTCTGGAAACTGCACTGATAGAGAAATGCAGAAGCATGTTTTTTGATATCACTACTATGTCAAGTACTTCACTGGATACCCAGTATTTTAATTTGTATTTATACTGGAGACATGTATTCTTACTGCACAAAGCAACGCTTTGGGTTTTTTTATTATTTTTCACTGCAAACTGTGTACCGCTTTTATATCATCATACACAAATAGTCAAAGCACATTTGGCACCAATCACAACAGAAAGACATGTAACATCTGGTGCAATGCTGCAAATACAGCGATTCTGGTGTTAACTCAGCCCAGCTCTTGAGTGACTGCAAGTTTATTGAACATATTGTTCCCCAGGAGGAATTGAGCTATATCTGGTAAACAAGACACAGATGTGTCAACTGCCATGTTAATGTGGCTGTGTAAGACTTAGCACAAAATAAAATTATAAGATCTATCCCTGTAAATAGTAGTTTTATGAGGCTAAATAGTGTTTTGAGTAAGCTTAGCTTACAAACTACCAGTTACACTCAGTTACAAATGAGATCAGTATGAATATTGATCTGGACATTTATAACATTAAAATACTCCCAGAGAATGACACATTCACAAATATTCACAATTTAAAAACTATTGTAATATTTTAACAACAAATAATTTGCTCAGTTTCTTCACTACATTTAAAATGACTTGAATTCCCATTCAGCATCTCTTTCCTTCTCCACTGGAACAGCTAAACTTAAATACAATTGGTCGCTGAATTCCTTTGCAATCTTTGGAACTTGTGAGCATTATCAATTTAATGCAGATTAACATAGGAAAAAAGAAAATATTACATATATCAACCAGAGTCTGCTTTCTACTGCATGTGCTTATGTTAAATAAAAGCAACTCAGGATTCTAGCTTTAAACCTGGCTACTAACTTGTCACACATTAACAAGCTTTTTTTTTTTTTCAAGGCAACCTGGAATGCTTCAGTTATCCCTAACAGAAAATAGATTGAAACATTATGTCATCTTGAGGTATAGAAATTGAAGTGCTTAAAGCCCCAGGAATCATAATAAGAAAGTATATTCTATTTGTTACTTGCAAAAGGAGGTAATGGTTGTAACACTGCACACACTCTTCTCTCACGAAAAAGCAAAAACAAACTTTCTGATGGGAACATCAAAATTGTTTATTTTCTGTGCCTGACACTTGGCAAATCCTATGAAACTGAACTGCTAGTAGTCTCCCCACTTCAAACCTTGGAGTGTAGCTGTAAACTTTTAAACACTACAAATAATGACACACAGAAAACAGAAAGCCTTCAAGGACCTAAAAGAGCTACATAAATGTTTATATGTAATCTATGTAGTAATGTGCCATTTGTTAAAGGACAGTTTGTCAGGACTGGATAGAACTGCTTCAGTAACAAAAAACAGGTCAATGGTAAAGATGCAAGTCCTTCTCTCATTAGGATATTTCCTAATCATACAAGGTAAATTGAGTCTTTTTATAATGCACTTCTAAAAATCTCATTTAAATTATCTATACCAATGCTATCCTCTCATGTTCTCTCAGAATTTAGTAAAAGAGGACAAAGAGAGACCATCTAATCTAAAGTAAACTATAGAGAAAAAGGTAACACAGACACCAGTATTTCAGGAAACATTTGCTTTGAACATCTGGTTGAAAGAATCATTCTGTGCAAAAGTACATCCAAGCACACTACATCAGTAGACAAAAGAATGAAAAACAAAGTTTAGTACCCTGTGTCAATGAGAATGTTCTGGAAGTACATACGTGATATTCAACCTCTGAGACTAAATTTTCACTTTCTAACTATTGGAACTCAGAGAGCTCTTGGCATATTCTGAAGCATGTCTTTAACACTTATTTCAAAAGACCTTACAATAAAAACCCAACACAACAAAACAACCAAAGAACCCCAACCTGAATTCATCAGTTTCCAAAGCTGATCTACCAAAGCTTCATTACATAAAGGGGACTCCATGTTCTTGGTAAAAGGCGGATTCTTAGTCAGCATATCCAAAATCTTATGCCTGAAAGAAATAGAAAAAACAATTTTTATTAAAGCCAAAAGAAATACACTACGAATACCAAGTCTGTTCAGTTTGAAATATTCTTACAAACTTATTCAACTACAGGATTTCTTCCAAATTTTTAATCAATGTTTTATGCATTCAGCTCTTCCTTCCATCCACAATATGCACTGACACAGATTTACCATCAGCAATATAACTTTAAAAAGTAAGGTCCAAAGCAGCAGGATGTTATTAGACACAACTGTTAACAGTTGTAGACTACCATACGCTCTTCTGTTTAGTAATGATCTTTTTTTGCACACTGACTTGGTAATTACAAAGAAGAAGCAACACTGGCAAATAAACTCCTTACATACTGACACCAAAGAATTTTTAAATAACTGTAAATGTTTATGACTGATGCAAAATGGCAGGACCAAAACCATTGAGTAGCACGTCTTCCTGGAAAGAAACACTGCCACCTCTCAAGTTACACTGGTGTATAATGATTCTTCACTTACCATGTTTGCTTACAATATTTACACACTGTGCTGAAAGTAGATACATTTTTCTCCACTTTCTTTCTTCAAAATTTGGCCTTGAAAACATTTAACAAATAATTCTTTGTTCCATTACTTATTATTTTAATGATTTTTCTCTGCATAGCCAGCTTCCCCCCTGCTGTCTTACACATTTGGAACAAGAAGACCCTTGCAGATACTTTTTTTTCCTTTTCTTTTAGAAGAGGCTAACATATTGCACTCAATTGAAAATTTAAACTCTTCTTTAAAAGGATACAAATTAAATTCAATCTCCTTCCTAGACTGAAGCTAAACCTCCTCTAGTGAGTCTAACTGTATTTACTTTCATTAACAAGAATGACAGAAATAAAACAGAGAACAATCTTGCAGCTATGATCTTCATAAGAAATCACCTACAGAAACATAGTGAAAGTAATATTATTTATCTTTGAAACTCAGTATTTTAATGGTGGTCATAAGAAGAAAGTGTTGGGGGAAAACAATTATTATGAACCTTGGCATTCACAGGTTTATAACAAACATGCTAAAATATCCAGTCACTTGTGTGAAACCAAAGTTGAAACGGGCAATACCAGAAATTACACCATATTTTCACATGATCCTTTCACCCCATCTACAGTCTAACAATTGCTTTACACCCCTTGCTGTCCAAATATTCTGTGCACTATGTCTCAACCTCTGTCCTTTCTAAATATCACAAAGACCTTTTTGCCATATGCAACACCAGATTTATACACTTCATTTATGATGATGAAATAACATCTAAGTTCAGAGTTCTGCCTTCAGGTTAGTACATAAAAAACAAAAATAACATAATGCAGAGTAAGAACAGAGTATACTAATTTTTGAGATATGAACTCTTGAAACATCAAAACACATTTCAACTAACGTAGAACACCAAGAAGGAAAAACAGTTTTGTGAAGAAGTTTTAAGCAGTTAAGCATCTGATCTATTCTACTGATTCCAGGCCAAGAATTTATTTAGTAGTTTCAGCATTAGTAAAAATACTGGCTGTTTATTAACTCACTAACCTTATGTAGGGTACAGGATCATTCTGAACCATAGTAAGCAGCCACTGTAATTCTTCATAGCTCCTATCAACTGCAAAACAAAATAAAATAAAATGCCTATAAATATATATAAACTAGAAGGATTTTGATCAAGACAATCACGAGTTCCTGAGTTAGCACACAAACAGCTCGAATCATTGCAACAAAAGAAGAATTTCATTTATTATAGTGCAAATTCAAAGTAAAAAGGGGTTTACTCTACACTGAAATAGAAACATTTATGAAATTCCTACATGCCTTAATTGTTCAATAACAACCAAGTTGACCATTTGTGTAAGCACCGATTGGGAAGATCAGAGTAAAGGATCATCTTGACATTATGTGTTTCCTAAAATGAACACATTCAAATATCCTTTGAACAATCAGAAGTATAATTTTTTTCTGTAGGGAATAGGGAATATACAATTCTCATACACAGAAATCTGTGAAAGATTATTACCCTTAAATAGGATAGAAAGAGGTATACTACAGGGCTTATACAGAACTACTATCATACTCTCCTCACTAGCCTTCATTAGTTTTTTAAATCAGTATACCTTGCAACTAAAATGGATTTTGAAACCTATCAGCAGATGCTTCTAGAAAATTGCTGCTTGACACCACTGGAAACAAAGTCAGCCTGTTAGTTTAAAATGTAAGTTACATTACAATATTCCTTTGATTATCAGAGTAACATTGTAAAATAGGAAACAACGTACGATATCATCATCACTGATCACACAAAAAAATGAAAGAATTTTCATATCTTTTTCTCAGGTGCATAAATGTAAGATTTTTACAACAGTATTCTCTTCTCATTTCTTCAAAACAATGAAGAGGGTGCATTACTGTATAGACAAGTCCAAAAACATTTCTGTTGCTTTCCATTTTGTGGTCCTAACAATGTATTTCTTTCTTCCCCTAGTCTACTGTATTTTTAGTTCTAAATACCTCAGTTCAACTTTCCACTCTGATTTCAGTCAGTTTTCAGTTAACGATTTTTAAATGTAACTTCTTTAGTCCAATCAATTCTAACACCTATTATTCTCTTGTTATTTCACTAGGGTAAGTTGCTTTTAACACAAGAAGCATTTATGTATAACATAAGAATCAGCACTGTTCTATTACAAGTTTTAAAAATACTCTGGACAACTAGAACATAAGATCTTTTCCCGGGCTGGGAGAAGGCAACTCCATTGTAATATTGCTTAGAAGCTGGCTGAAGAGTCTTGTGCAAGCCATTTGCAAGTCAGCACTGCTCTTCCTACAATCCAACCAAAACAAAACTGGTTACACTGGTGAGGCACCAATAAGCCCTGTTTAGAGGCAGGAAGTATTAGCTCAGACCATGCACCCTTTAGAGCATGGCTACACAGTTCTGGATGATGCCAGGGCAAATTCGTAGCCATACAGACCAGAACTACAACCTCAGATTTGCTTTAAACATTAGAGAAATCTCTGAAAAGCTATGCCTAGAAGGCATTTTAAGGGATTAATCCCTTAAAAAAGCAGCTCCAGGCACAGTTGCTTTTCCTGGCTTGGGACAGAAGGCAGCTAGAACACTGCATGCAAAAGTTGTTTTGCATGTAACAAAAACAATATTGTATTACTACGCAGCAAAGAATTGCAACATGGCAAACACTAGGTCACAATCATTAGCAACTTGCAATTACTTTGATAACATAAGGGATTTTAGAATGTTTTTTTGATCAGAAAATGAGAAATCTGGGAGATGAATCCTTTAGGCTTACAGTACTGCATAACAAAACCAGGAAACACCATACTTTTGTGATTAAAGAATAAAATTTCTTCTTCTCTATTTTATACTTGTTTCTACTTGAAATAAAGTCAGTCTTCCCTGCTATTTGCCTTACAGTGTAAACTAAGGCTGCTAGGCTTCCAAAGCTTTGCTACTAATGCATTTAACCTGCTCTTCAAATTTATACAGGAGCTACGAAACGATTTGGAGAGCAATGACAAATTAAACCTGACCTTGGGCAGAAAAAATCTTATTAGCCCGGAGAGCCATACACCAGCCTGGTTTGGAAGAGACCTCAAAAGATCATCTGCTCAAACCTTTCATGGGAAAGGGAGCCTAGATGAGATTATCTAGCACTCTGGCCAACTGCATCTTGAAAACCTCCAGTGATTGGGACTCCACTACATCCCGGGGAGGTTGTGCCCCTGACTGATTGTTGTCACTGTAAAAAGTTTTTTCTTATATCAAGATGAAACCCCTTTTGGTGCAACTTGTACTTGTTAATCCTTCTCCTTTCCACGTGGAGGAGAGAGAGACACTCTAGCCACTTTGTAGCTGCCCTTTAAGTACTGGAGTATTGTGATGAAGTCCCCCTGAGCCTTCTCCAGGAAGAAAAGACCCAACTCCTTCAGTCTTCCTTCACAGAGCACGTTCTCCAGCCCTCTGATCCACCTTCATGGCCCCTCTATGGACAGTCCTCAGCCTGTACACATCCTTCTTGAATTGTGGGGGACACAACTATACACACTACTCAAGTACAGAGTGAGCATTAGAGTGGGATGTTCACATCTCTGTCTCTGTTAGTACCGCCCCTGCAGATGCAGCCCAGGATCTGCTTTGCTGCAGCAGCACACTGCTGACTCATGGTCAGCTTGTTGTCCACCAGGACCCCCAGGTCCCTTTTGGCGATGCTGCTCCCCAGGCACACAGATCCTGGCCTGTTCTGGGCTTTTTGTTATGTTGTGCCAGGTGCAGGACCTTGCACTTGTTAACTCCATACAGTTCCTGCTCGCCCTCTCTTCCAGCCTGTCCACATCTCTCTGTAAGATGTCTCTCCCTTCTGACATGTCCTCTTCACCGCCCACTTTGGTATCATCAACAAACTCGGTGAAGTTGCTTTGAATGTTGCTGTCCACATAAATTCTGAAGATGTTCCCTGAGGCACTTGTGACAGGCTGCCAGCCTCAGTAAAAACCACTGATCACCATCCTCTGAGTGTGGCCCATGACCTGATTTCCTCCCCATTGCACTGACCACTCATCCTGTCTGTAGCTTGACAGTCTGTCTAGAAGAAGACTGTGGGAAAAGAAAGATGTGTAGGTTTTCATACTTCTGGTAAACATAGAAACAAGGGATTGCTTTCTGAAATAAAAATCCTCTTGAATTTTTTTTTTCAATTACAAGAGATGGTGTATCAGTTCTCAATTACAGCAGAACATCTCTGAGATGCTAAACTTTAACATTCATGAGATTTGATAATGGATAATTATTTAGAATAGTTTGTTGTTATCTCTTTTAAATATGCAATTGCTTTGTTCTATACAAATAACTGCTATTAGTCATATAACTCTCAGAAGCTAATTTTAAAAAGTTAATAAACCCTGTTCACTTCAAGCCAGTTTAGATCAACTGTCCAAGCCCTTATATGCTGCCTCAAGCACTTTACAAAGTTACCATGTCTCAAAAAACCCTCACTATTAACAGCAAAGAAAACAACTTATTCAGTTCCATGGAGAAATTATTTCTTTTCAAGTAACTTAAAAAAGGCAGTGCTATTCCTACCCTGAGAGTTCCACCCAGAAAATACAGACTTTCCTTTTTATGGAAATTACAAAATTTGTCATCTTCCTTTACAAGAACTGTTAAAAGCAAGCTTTGGCACAAGCAACAGGCATTTAATAACTGCTGGTTTGTATTTAGTATGAACTGGGAACCAGGTAGCCTGGAACAATGAGAATCACATCTCTTGGCAATAGATGGCTAATCATTTCTCCCTCCAAAGCCAGGTTTAGGGCTCTGCAAGACGAGTACTGCTAATTTCTCTATGGCTACTGTGCTGGAAGGTTGTATTTGAGAAATGACAATGATGACCAGCTAGATAGCAGGTTGTGTTGTAAATTGTAGTGACTTCATAGCAGATAGATATCTGCATCTGCTACCTCTGCATCAGAGAAAAGGCTATTGGCAAGGGGCAGGGCAGTCAGGTACAGAAGTATTCTAGTCTATCATTTTCAGCTCTCACAGTGAGCTCAGTTCAGCTCAATCACTGATTTCCTTAGGTAATCTTTCTACTACTTTTTACCAAGTTTTAGCTTTCTGTAGAATATTTCAAACATCTTACCCTATTATCTTGCCTATACACCACCCCATTTGATGAGCTGTTTTAAAGACGTACTGTATTACTTTGTAGTACACTTCTTACCCAAGCCAGTTATTAAATATAAACACGATCCAAAAAAGGTCAAGAATTTAATGAGAAAACATTATTTCTATCAGTTTGTCTTTCCAAAGGGTGGGATGAATTAGTGAGGAGACTACTCTAAAGGAAGAGAGCTGATGAGTAAGCTTTTCCTTCTCCAGCAATCTTTCCACTAACGCTGTATGAAGGGAAGAATAAAGCAAGTAGTCTAACAGAGAGAGAGATGCATAGCACCAGCATAGTTCTGAATTCTAGCTGTGTATCACTCACAGGGTCACCAAACAGTGTATGTGCAGTGGGTAATGGATACAGAATGTCTGGTGTCCACTAGGCATTGGATCTGTCTTGTAATCTGTCTCGATTACAAGGCAGAGCCTGAGAGAGATGCTCAGTGCACAACCTCCCTTGAAGTTATCAGCTTTTCTGTATAACAGCCTGGTTTCAGTCTCTAAGTGCTCTCCTGAATTCCACCAGATGTGTTCACTCAAAGATTCCAATTGCCTTAAAACCTCCCATTGCCTGTCTAATTTGAGAAGTCTTTGGATAGAATGACAGGAGTAATGTCAAAGTAATAGAGTCCTTAAATAAAAGGAGAAAACAATTATTCATGCAACAAGCAAAGGCAACTCTCCATTACCCGGAAAACAAAACCATAAAATCTGACACAGAATAATTAGAAATCTAAATTCATCAGTCTACTCTCAGAGGAAGAATTGAAGGATTTGGCCACTTTGACAGAGATAAACCTTCAAACACAAGAAGTGTTACAAATCTGCTGAACAGAGAAAGACTAACCCAAATAAATGGAAAGGACAATATAATACTAAATTAACTTTATGAAATGCAAATAATTGAAGTTATAATTTTTAACTGCCTCTAAAAAATCTGTCAGGATTGGGTTTCAACTTCAAAGAGCATTTAAGAAACTACCCAGCATTTTGTTTCATGGACCTGCAGCAGTCAACCAAGATAAAGGCAATATTAAAAGAATGTAAACATCTCACAAACATAAGCTATGTGTAAGGAATGGCATAGCAGAATTAGCCAGAAAATCACTATAATAATCTAAGTTTCTAAAATTTATAACCGTAAGATGCATGCAAAAAGCAAAATAACGATATTAGCAAGAAGGTAAAGCAAAACCAAGAACTTTGACTAGCCGTTATGGCTGAAATCAATTGAATCAAAGTCACTGAAAATGAAGTTTTAAAAAGAAATTACCAAATCCTCTTACCATGACTCATTGTGCCATCCACTCATTATTTCAAAACTTAGGTATCTGATTCAATTTGTAAAACACTGAGAAACAATGCTCAGCACATCTTCATAAAACTTGTATTTGCTAGGACAAAGCATTAACAGAAACCTCGGCTTTTTATCAATATACCTGTCATCGCACAAGGTCTTCTGGTGGACACTATTTAGACCTGATATTAATGAGGTAAGCATTACATTTGTTCGAGAATTGTTACAAAGTGTCAAAATACTTGGAAGAAAGTACCTTTTGTGTAATCAACAACAGCCTCCAATGCTGCTATTCGGACATCGACGAAGTGCCCGTATTCTGCATACGACTTGAAGAGAGCAGGGTCACTTGGGACGTGACCATTCTTCTGAAGCACTCGGATAGCTTTTAAACAGCTAAACATGGTAGAAAGAGAAAATTTACATCAGGTTTATGGAATACCAGCCCAGAAAAATAAATCTACTTTCTCAAAATCAAGTACTGCAATTTTTCTAGAACTATGTTATCCTCGTTAACATGTTACAACTACTTTCAAAGCATTAACACACAGTTCTCATTATCTCACACAAATAAAATTCTCCACCATGTCAAATCCATTGTTTAGCTTCAGTAGAGCTGCATTAACTCAGAGAAAACACAGCTCAGATGATGTTGTGTGCTCTACAGTTATTGTTACATGGCTACACTTTGCAAAACTTTCATAAATGATCTTCTTAAAGAGTCCCAGGCATGATCAACTTATGACTGCTACTAAAAGGTTACACTGACAGAAAAGAATGTTGAAAAGTAAAGCAATAGAGACAAATTTGCACTACCAGCTTTTGAAAATTGGAAGGAATTTGACGTTTAAAATTAAGACATACAAGCTAAAATCTCAGAAGCTAACTACAGAAGGGTATATAAAACAGAAGAAAAGTAGCATCATTAAACCATACCTGACTGTAATGGTATGCCTGTAACTGGGAAGAAGCTTTTCCATATTTAGGAAACGAGTAATTTCCTCAAGAATAAGTCGTACATCAGGATTTAAGTTATCCAGTGTTCGAACTTCATTGTTCACACTGACTGCAGGAGTCACAGAGTTGGCTAGGGCATCAATGAGCTCAGCACGGTAGTAGTTGTCTGAAAACTAGATAAAAACAACACTTAACACATGCAAACATAACAATATATATTCTTTCAAAGCTAAGAAATGCTTAAGCCCTGTTCTAGAACGAGATCTTAAAGCAAAACCCATGTGAGAAACTGCACAAGAAAGCAAAACAGGAATGAATTAGTTCTGAAAATGGATTTCAGAGTGATTGAGCAAGCAGACATACTAGCAATCATTAATCTTCACTCCGTAATAAAAGCATATTAATGTTAATATATTGTTTTATAAAAATGGAAAGATCAGGAATTGAAAATCTTCCAGACAGGCAAAATAAAAGCCATTATTCAACAGTAAGACAGATTGTCCTGAGGACAGCTGGCTTCTGGAGCTTGTAGAAAGAGACAAGAATCTGAACAGCCCCCCTGTAATCCAGAAGGAAACAGTTAGTGACCTACTGAACTTCTTGGATCCCCACAAGTCTATGGGACCAGATGGGATCCACCCAAGGGTGATGAAGGAGCTGGCGGAAGAGCTCGCCAAGCCTCTCTCCATCATCTACCAACAGTCCCGGCTCACTGGGGAGGTCCCAGATGATTTGAAGTTGGCAAATGTCATGCCAATCCACAAAAAGGGCTGTAAGGAGGACCCAGGAAACTACAGGCCCGTCAGCCTGACCTCAGTGCCTGGCAAGGTTATGGAGCAGATCATCCTAAGTGCAATCACACGGCACCTACAGGATGGACAAGGGATCAAACCCAGCCAGCACAGGTTTAGGAAGGGCAGGTCCTGTCTGACCAACCTGATCTCCTCTTATGATCAGGTGACCCGCCTGGTGGATGAGGGGAAGGCTGTGGATGTGGTCTACCTGGACTTCAGCAAGGCCTTAGACAATGTCTCCCACAGCATACTCCTGAAAAAGCTGCAGCCCACGGCTTAGACAGGGGGACTCCGTGCTGGGTTAGGAACTGGCTGGATGGCCGGGCCCAGAGAGTGGTGGTGAACGGTGCTGCATCCAGTTGGCAGCCGGTCACTAGTGGTGTCCCCCAGGGATCAGTGTTGGGCCCAGTTCTGTTTAATATCTTTACTGATGATTTAGATGAGGGCATTGAGTCCACCATCAGCAAATTTGCAGATGACACTAAATTGGGGGGGAGTGTCGATCAGCTGGAAGGCAGGAGGGCTCTGCAGAGGGACCTGGACAGGCTGGAGAGTTGGGCTGATTCCAATGAGATGAGGTTCAACAAGGCAAGTGCCAGGTCCTCCACTTTGGCCACAACAGCCCCCTGCAGCGCTACAGGCTGGACACAGAGTGGCTGGAGAGCAGCCAGGCAGAAAGAGACCTGTGAGTTTGGATTGACAGGAAGCTGATCACGAGCCAGCAGTGTGCCCAGGTGGCCAAGAAGGCCAATGGCATCCTGGCCTGGATCAGGAACAGTGTGGCCAGCAGGACCAGGGAAGTGATTCTTCCCCTGTACTCAGCGCTGGTGAGGCCACACCTCGAATACTGTGTCCAGTTCTGGGCCCCTCAGTTCAGGAAGGACATTGAGGTGCTGGAGCAGGTCCAGAGGAGGGCAACTAGGCTGGTGAAGGGACTCAAGCACAAATCCTATGAGGAGAGGCTGAGGGAGCTGGGGTTGTTCAGGCTGGAGAAGAGGAGGCTCAGGGGAGACCTCATCACTCTCTACAACTACCTGAAAGGAGGTTGCAGCCAGGTGGGGGTTGGTCTCTTTTCCCAGTCAACTATCAGCAAGACAAGAGGGGATGGTCTCAAGTTGTGCCAGGGGAGGTTTAGGTTAGATATTAGGAAGAAATTCTTTACAGAGAGGGTGATCAGACATTGGAATGGGCTGCCCAGGGAAGTGGTGGATTCTCCATCCCTGGAGATTTTTAAAAAGAGACTGGATGTGGCGCTTAGCGCCATGGTCTAGTAACCGCAGCGGTAGTGGATCAAGGCTTGGACTTGATGATCTCGGAGGTCCCTTCCAACCCAGCTGATTCTATGATTCTATTTCAAACATGAGCATCTAAACCTACCCATCTATTTCTGTATTTAGTACAAAGGTTAATGGGTGCTTAGCACCTCAGAAAATCATAATTTACCCAACCGGCAAATTCATAAGATTCTGAAGTGAACTAATGAGTTCACTGTTGCTTAGCTGGGAAAATCTTGCTTCTTCATTTGCTCCTCTTATGTGGGCTCATAGTTTGACCCTTTCCATTATCCTGGCTTTTGCATGTGTTGGTTGTGTTAGTTAGCAGCAAAAAGTGTAAACATAAAATTTTTAAAAAGCAGAAAGAAGTACTGTATTTGAATATTAGTTACTTTATTCTAAACAAATGCAACATCAGTACAGCCCGACTGCTCCTTTAATGCTGGAGAGACGTTAGCACAATTTACCACTTTCTGTGACTACTGATGCTTGCATCCATGTGTTTAACTCTACCTTTCCACCCTCCATCATCCTCTTATTTCAGTAATAATCAACAAATGTTTTGTTACAGTATGTGTTTCTACACACAAGAAAAAGTGAGGCTTAGGACACATCAGATTGGTTCCACTCAAATTTGGATACATCATTGGGAAGATTATGTTAGGCTCCTAATAATTGTCCAATTCCACTAGCTAGGGAGATGGAATTTTTTATAGTCTCAGGATATTAAAGGTCATATAATCATCCTTCAGAAGTGGTCTGTGAGAAGGAACTTTGGATGATAACATTTCAAACTCAGATGCTTCGGTTTAGTGATGGAACAGGTTTCACCTGTTATTTAACTAGATGAAGACAATCCAGTTCTGTGAGCTAGAGCTGACATTCAGAACCCAGAATCCCACAGTCTTGTATATTGTTAAAAAAGATTATTTCCTTTTCTTGCTCTTTCAAATACTCCTCTCAAGGTGAAAAAAACCATCAACAAACTAGTGCTATGTGTTAGCCTCATGCACATTTTCTCAAAACACATGGGTCTTTTGAACGAAAGAGAGTAAAGCAAGAAAAGTATGTGTGCAAATGGAGACAGGCAGGTCCTTAGAAAGTCAACAAGCACAAAAAGCTTTGAAACATCCAAAAAATGCCTTCACGGAAATATCAGCTAGAGAACATTCTGTAACATTTACTGTTTAGTTTAGCATATCACCTTTCCATCAACCCTCCTAACCACATATTTACAGTTGTGGCATAAAACATCATGCAGTGCATTAACTAAGACTTTTTTCAACAACAGCAAAAAAAAGTAATAGATTACAATAAACACATTCTTTACCTTATTCTTCCTGTTATCGTTATACTTGATCAAATCCAAAATAAACATTAAAACCTCCTTAGGACAGAGATTGTGAACATCCCTCAGAAGGGCCATGGCAACAGGCATAGTCTGTGTAATGAAATTAATACTAGCATCATTCTTACATTAGTGAAATGACAGGTACACCCTGAAAAAAAGTACATCCTGAAAATCAGCAATTAACAAATTTATAAGAGCAAATCTCTGAAAAGCTGTACTTAAATAACTTCTGAAAGACTTACCACATGCTATCTGATTTTCAGATCAAATAAGCTATGTAGTTATTGCTCAATAATTAGTCACAATAAGAAAAATGTATATCCAAGAACAGACTCTCAAGTCAAGACACTATTAAAAAGGTAATGAAACCAATGAAAGACAGAAAATGATGATGGAATTAATTCTGAAACAGACACTGAATTTGGGTGTTTTCATGTGAACATAATGTCTAAGTTTCCAGTACCATTGAGACGTATAGAACCAACAGGGTCAGTGAAGCCTCAAGAATTATTAGCCAGACAGGTATTACTCTTATCAGGTATTTATTTTAGAATGAGCTAAGCAGATCTCTAGGCTCCACTCAACACAAATTTAGGAATCTTACTCTAGATCTACAAACTTGGGACATGAGATTAAAAAGGGACAAGAGTGTAAGATTTAGTGGTAAAGAATGAGCAGTGACAAAAAAGACAGAAAAATTTAAGAGAAGGTCCAAGAAAGAGATGTGGGGAGAAGGATAAACCAATTTTGGACAGAGTCAAAAAACAAAATTTGAGTTTTCTCTATAATCAGTGATATGAAATCTATGAAATAAGAACTCAATCATGCAATAATTATAAAGTGAATCTTAAGAAAAAACCATTGTAATTAATTTTGTTATCCACGGTTCAACCAAAAATTATAGCTTCCAGTAAAAAAACCTGTGCTAACACCAAAATAAGCTGCAGCAATACATGATGTTGACAACAGAAAGAAGAGGGCAAGAAGGATTATGAAGTTCTCTTAGACTAAAAAGCCCACCAATTTAAGATTTATGAGATTATAATTGCTATTAAAGAAAAAAGGCAGTTGCTGAATTCACGTAAAAGATAAAACTAGTAGTTTCCTTACAGTGCTATTTAAGAATGAGCTCACAAATAATTGCAAATAATTATTTTATGCACTCCATTCTTCTGAAGAAACTGTTAATTTAACTTGAGCTACTCAGAAAAAAATTGCTAAAAATTTTTTAATTGTTTTTTTTGCTAAGATGGAACAAACAGAAGCCATATGAAAAAGAATTAGTTACTTTGGATTTTTATGAAGGGGTAAAGCAGAATTGTGCTATCCAGGTTCGTGCAACTGTCAACTGTAGGAACATTTTCCTATTTTGACATTTTTTTTAAAACATTTGCTGAGAAAAATAAATTTTACCTTTTGCAGAAAGTAGCTTTGAAAGTTCATGAAGTTGTTGGTCTTCACAATGTTTGGACAAGTCTTACAACAAAACATTCGGGTAAAGAGTGACTTCATGGCTGGTGGTCCTGTCCACGTACTTACCATGGAATTTGCAATCTGAATAAGTAGGGGGGAAGGGAAATCATATTAACATGACCACTGCAAGTTTAGTTTGGCTGTAGAAAAATACACATTTCCCATAATCAAAAAGGATAATTGCCAAGAACATTCTCTCCTTTAAATAGATACTTATTTTCATCATTGTATTATCTTATATTAGCTAAGTTTTCACTGTCAGTCCCAATATATCCTCCTCTCTACATTAAAGGTAAATTTTATGAAAATTGTTCCACTTGGAAGACATCTGCAACTAATTATCTTTCCATGATAAACTTCTGTTCTTAATTATTTTCTCTTTCATATATTTTAGATGAAAATCCTGTGTTCGCTAAGCCAAGTTTTCTGACTCTACGGAAGCTAGTGATGGAAGAGTATTTTGCAATACCAACTTCCCAAAGTTACCCTGCCAGTAACCTCAGCCTAGACTATAAAATAGGCCTCAGCCACCCTAAGAATAAAAGACCACCCCTAAAGTGAAAGGCAAGGCAGTTCCCTCTAACTTTAATTGTAATTTACTAATAAAGACTGTGCATTGAGAACAATTTATTGCTATAGTCTGCTTGGGTTCCACAAAGACAAAACTGCTTTTTGTGCCTTCCCAGCATCCCGAGTTTCATACATTTGCTGTATGGAGCACTGAAAGCCTGCAGACAAGAACACCTGTGCCTGCTGATGGTTAATGTGCTTGATGTGTGTGCACAAACAAATGGGACCAATGCACCCTACAATGTGGCAGGAATTTCCATTGTTACAGATCCACCAAAAGCTAAGGAAAAATCTATTCTCACACAGAAATAAATTAATTTGATTATCTCCTTCTAAATTATTTAGCTTGTTTCAATTGCTATTACATACAGAGTAAGTGAAAGAAAAGCAAGAGGCTATCTCAATATGGGCACCAATCTGTTTCAGCATTGCTCTTCTGTAAAATGGGTGCCTTATTACTGAAAACCATTTTCCCCACTAAGTCAGGCTTCAAAGGGAAGTCAGGGGGGGAAAATACTGCACTCAGACTCGATGTTCCCTTTGCAATAACTGAAGTGTTCAAATTAAAGATGCAGGTATAGCTTTTTCTGTAAGCTACAACTACTCTTCCTGCAGAGGAAGCTTAATCCCAGAGACTGCTTAGAAACTACGATGAAGAACTTAAAACTGCAAACAGGAAATTTATGTCGCAGTGTCAGATAAAATCCAATCCCTAAAATATCTAAGATTGCTATGTTTACAAGATATTCACAATTCCATTAATATCAGGGTGTATATTTAAAAATATTAACTTATTTCAAGCATTTCATTTTGCAAAAACTGCAGATGAACAACTGTATTTTCAAGTTAAATCAATAATATATAAATCATCACCTTTACAGTACTTTTTGGTTTTATCATGTGTTCTGACTCATTTGAATTTCTCTTTATTGACAGAATCCAATTTTTCTACTTATTCTACTGATCTGTTACACACTGAATTAAATGTATCTGCACATTCTCTGAACAATAATGCAAGTAGCCTGCCTTCCTGTCTTGCATTATTTCTACTTGAAAAGGCAGCGGGTACACTCCATTTCTGCATCATTCAATTCAGTACAGCATAAAAAAGTGCACTAGGATGTAACTGTCATGCACAGCTATGAAACTCCTCAATGTTTGGGAGGGAAAAGTTTGTGATGGTAGTGTTCCTTTTTTAAACTTTATCGCATATCCCCAATACTGCAACAGATTCAAACTGGAAAATCAGCCTTCATACTCCTAGGAATTAATATTGTGACATTATTTTCTCCTTTCTCTGTATGTGTTATGTTTGTTGTGAAGGACTCTGCACAGTGTGTATGTGTGTGTGCACATACACACATATCTCTTAATTTCTTTATGGATGAGGATTTAATATGTCTCCTGGATACTCTATGGCTGAGAGACTGAAGTGCTGTTTTAACTTGATGTATATTGAAAAAGTGTAGTAAATTCAGTTTGATAATTGCATTGTCACACATCATTTCTCTGTATCAACAGGAATACACCAAGAACATTTGACAACAGTAACTGCAATCCAGCTAGAAACTGCAAATCAACAAAAAAGAACCCTCCCACCAACTAAACATGAGGGACTTGGTTTTTTTCAATAAAGAATACAAATCCTGAATATTTAAAAGCTGAGAAAATAAACACGGTTAATGACAACAGGAAGCTATTCCTGCTAATGCCCTGATGTTGGAATCAGTAACAGAATCTATTACACTTTTCCTCCCAGGTAACTTACATAAACATATGTACAACTCTGTTCTGCCATGTTCCTTCACCTTGATTCAATGTCACAGCCATACTTTCTGCTTGCCTTATAATCCTCTTTTCTGTAAGTCAACCACCTTATCCATAGACCCAAGATTTTCCATACAATTACAAATGAACAAAACCAGTAATGATTATCTGCAGCCCAATTGCCTAAGAATTCAAAGTAAAGACAGAAAAAACTATTGCATTTAAATGTTCTAACAACTGTTTTTTTAATATTTATCTGTGGGATATACACTCTTAGATATTCCAAGTAAGTTTATTAAGAAAAGCACATATTTTAAGTCAGATACTGGCAGCATCAATACCGCACATACACTGGCAGTTTTACATCAGTGCTTCATAATATTAAAATACTTTGTCAAAAACCCTTCTTGGATTTTGATTTTTAAAATATGGCCTAAGGACTTATTTCTATACAGGTACTGAATTATTCCCAACAGGTATACAGCAGAAAGATGCCAGTAATCTGAACTCTACGAATTGTCAATATGTCTTCACATTCATAAAAGTATGTCACCAACATGCCTTTTCAGAAACTCTTGTTCTTCTGTTTTTCCATCTAGCTGTTCTATGGGGCTTTCTAATTTTCATTCTTAATGTTAATTTTGTGTCTAAAACAAAAAGATCTTCCCTTTTCAAGGCAATTATTTGGCTTTTAATATTAAATTGTAGCCCAATTTGATGCTTGTTTTGTGACTCTATTCAATCTGAAACGATACAGAGCAGCAATGTGAATTCATATTAGCAAAGATGAATTTCAGCACTTCAGAGTTCTCAACAAATTGGCCAAGGAACTTCCCTGTAAAATAATAAAAAATACACTTTGGTCCTGAAAAAAAATTAAACAAAAGTCTTTTATTTCTGCCACTTAATGAAATCTGGAAAAATCCCTTGTGGTTTTCATGTCTGACATCTCAATTTTGACAATTATGAAAGCCTTATGTAGTCTCCATTTACAGACTAAAATAATACAGCTTTCCTTTCAAATCAGTCATGTTAAAAATACTTGGCAAATACATTTAATAGGCTAAATATCAAGCCATTTTAAGAACTGTGATGGGTTTTGACCCTTTTTCAAACATTTACAAAATCTAGTGGATTTCTTCCCTTACTCCCACCCAGAAAAGCTCACCTTTGCAAGGCAGAAGCAGGCCATCATTCTCACCCGGTAGAAACACTGTTCCTGTTCTAGGATATCAGTCAGTGCAAGACGTGATGCTGGAGTAGGGAACTTTTCCAATGCCAGAATGGCTTCTTCTTGTGCAACCACATCTCTCTCATATCGAAGCTGGTACTGCCACATGAAATCAGACTGTTCAAATTCTACCTTCCTCAGCACTGACATATCGGGGTCTATTCTTATCCAGAGCAAGGGGGAATCAGCACTAAGACAGACATGAAAAACATTAATAGCTTAAAAAATTTCAAGACTATACAAATTCCAAAGATGTTCTAACTTGCTATGAGTTATTTGCAAAGTATTTAGATTCAATGAACCATAAAAAAATCTAAGTTAGAAGGGACTTTGAAAGTCTCCTAGTCCAATCTCCTGCTTCTAGGATGGCAATTCTATAGCCTCCCAGGGCAATCTGTCCAAACCTATAATACAACAAAGTGAACACAGTGTTTTAGTATTTTTAACCTACACATCTGTGTTTATGGTAAACTACTGTATAATCTCAGTTTATTTAATTATACTTTCTCAGATGCTATAAGTGAGAAGCACTTTATCACCTTCTAAAGGTTAAGACTACAAAAAAAAAAACAAGAAAGAAAATCTGATGGTAAATACCCATTTTTTTTTATCAATAGATGTGAAAGTGCTTTACAACCACACACATGCTATGATGTTGAAAGCTGACAAGGGTAACCATGCAAATGATGATAAAAGTGAAAGTATCAATAGATGGGATTAAAGTTATCCTACATATAAAATGACTCAGCTGTATTCCATCTGAACAAGCATTTTATGCTTTAGTATTCACACAGCACCATAAATGCAGAAGTAATTTATGGGAGCAACAAGCACAAACCATGCAATAAATTCTCTTACTCGTTTTTCCACATAAAAGTTACAAGAGCAAAATACTGACACAGAATTAGGAGAGTGTTTGGAATGATGAAAAGAGCATCATTATAAATATGAGGTGTATGTCTTTATACATCTGTAGAATATCTAGAATTACCATCAAGATAGTAGCTAGAGAAGAAAGGACGGTGATAAAGTGTATACATGGGATTTAGAAGAATAAGAAAGAATGTATATGATATTTTTGGAGCAGAAGAGTCCAAACTGGACAACAGAATGACTGCATCACAGATTAGAAGGTTATCAGGTAAAGTGTAAGTCATATACCAGTTCAAAGGTCATTCTAAGATTATTAAAGTCTCAGCTCGCTGTAACGCAACATAACCGACCTGAACATAACTGATAAAAAATCCTCACAAATATTCATGTTTATTATTCTTCAATACCATTAAAAGACTATTCATATGTCAACTGTCATAGAAATGACAGTAATAACTTGCTCAATGTATATATACCTTATAAAATTTTTTCTCATCATATATTAGATGAGGTTAAACTTATGAGAATCTCCAACACTTTTAAAGTGACAAGCAATCTTCCCTTCTTCAAAGAGACACCACTGGTTTTCAAGAGCAGATTATTTACTTCCCTTGTTACAGAAAACAAGGTACCAAACCATGATTTTTGCAGGGACTACTGGCTCCAACTCAAGGAGGCTAAGGTGGGTATTTACATTGAGTAACAATTTGCTTCCAAAGAGCTTAACAGTTCAAACTGAAACTAATGCCAGTGTGAATTTCAGCATGAAGCACTTCATCATTATTTTTAATCTAAAAGGATTCTTTTGTAATTAACCATAGATTTCAGAACCTTGTGTGTCTTAGGGCAGTTAAATGGTCCTCATCAACAAAAAATGGCCTTACTTTGTTTCGAGCAAATTTTTGTTTACATTTTAGCTGTAGAGTCAGCTGAAAGGTATCATTGGAAATGTGTAAGAATCAAGTAATTTATGGCACCACCTTACCATGCCCAAGATTTTTTATAAAAACAGATTATAGCGGTTAACCAACACCTTTTACACTTTGCCAGCATTTCCTCAGCTACAGAAGAAAAGTCTCAAAGAAGAAAAAGAAATGTGGTATAGTCTTGAAATCTGCCAGTCATATACTGAAGTACAAGATTATTATCCAGTTCTTCAAAATAGCATGCTTTAGACAAGGAGAACATGACTCAGACTCACACTGAGAAATTACAACAAGCCAACTTACTCCATAGCAGAAAGGTCCATGTCCACCTCTTCTCCATTCATCAATGGAATCTTTTTCTTCTTATTTCTATTAAATAGAGAAAACAGAAAAAAAATAAAAAGTATTACTTACCAGACTGGCAAATATAAGTTTATAAATGGAGCATAAGCCTGCAAAAGTACTCTGTGTATTTCACCACACCAAAAAATAGTGCTGTCTCCAGCAAAAAGTATTCACAAATTTGAGCTGTGCATCCATTTCTATAATTTTTATTCCCATCATTTTTACAACTACACGCAAAGGTAGAACTTTGAGAAGCAGAATTCAAAGTAACTATGAAAGTGCATTAGAAAACTGAGAGAATCTATTTGGGAAGTATGTTGCTTTTCTTGCCCATTAGTTTTACTGAACAGCGCTGGCACTCTTAACAGAAAACTATGCAAGTGCTTCTTTCATGGATCTTCCCTTGAGGCACTCCTCTGGCCTACATTTGTCTTTTCCCTAATTTGTGATTCCCAATTGAATAATTTCATTATTTAGTTTTCATTCAACTCATTCTATATAAACAATCTCTTTATGAAACTTTTACAAAATTACTTATAATTAAGAACTGCATGTAAAATGTAAGATTTCTTGCTGTCCTTAAACAGTAAGAAATTCTATTTTCTCCACTTACAGGTAAACCTTGTTTAGTAAGATTAAGAAAATATAAACATAAAATTCAAAAAAGCATATATTTATGAACAAATGCACTGTATGTTTGCGTATATCTATACTAAAAATACTTGCAGTTTGTATTTTAGTTCTTACCTTCTGCTTTTGGAGTGGCAAGGTATATCATGTTTAAGACTGTTTTCTTCAATCTGCAATGTATGGTTGAATGAGCCATCAAGTTCTTGAACTGTCACTTTGAGTGGACCCTTCAAGTTCACAAGATTTTGTTATTAACATTAAAATCGTGCTTGTTAATGTATATATCAAACTTGTACGTGTAGGTAAAATATGGAAAATGGACCTTACCACATATTTCTGAGTCCCAGGAGATGTATAGTCTTGTTTTATTTCCAATTCCAATACATTCCGTTTTCTATTAAATGCAAAGCTACCATAAAATTTTACCACTCCACTCTGATCCCTAATAAGCAGTATAGGAATTCTAGTGCACAATGCAGTAGTTATAAACAAACATAATACTCAATTCTTTACACTTGGTTTATGCTTTTTTATTCCTAGAATTTCCTATCCCAATAAAATCGAGAAAACACGTTCATTCACGAATTTTTCAAGATTTTTGAGGTTTTGGTGCTTCTTTGGGTTTTTTTTTCTTTAAACAGTTCTTTAATGTCCAGTATTGTCTCTTATGGAGAAAAACTGAAGTACAATGAAAACTACCAGTAAGAAAAAATTAATTATGAAAAACTATACTGGACTCTACCACATCCAATGTCCTTGACATGCTCTCAGAGAAAGTAATCGAGTAAGATTTCAGTAATTTCAATATGGTTTGTTTTACTATATATTTTAGTTAAATGAAACCAAAGGGAAAATGTAGACATCAGTTTCTGTTTTCCACCCACACTACATTTAACTCAATTATTTTATTCCAATTTTTCAAACTGGGTCATGTGAGCATTCAGATGTGTGTGTGTATATGAGTTCACATATACATGAGAGTATACAACATGAATGATAAAAAGTAACAATCTCACTCTGCATTTTTTTCCCAGGCAATAATTTCTGAGGCCAACTCTTCCTGTGAATAATTTCATCATTCGTTGTCTGATGACAGCCATTACTGCACTTCATTTATAGTAAAACTAAAACAACTAAACAGAAGCGTTTTAGTCTAATGCGCACTTTCCCAAGTCTCCGACAATATAAGACAAAAGGAAGGAAGGAAGGAAAATCTGTTCTTTCATATCCTGACACTTAGAGGAGGAGCTTCCAGATTTAAAGATGCTTCTTGTTGTACACACTTTTCTCCCAAAATCTGGCCATTTGGCCAGATACATCCAACTGGTTCTGTTCATAGAGGCTGCCTTCATAAAGCTCCGAGACTTCGACATCAGGTACAGTTTAAGGCATTTTTAGTGGTTTCTTCAGCATAAGGTTTAAACTCAGCATCAACACAGCCCTCATTAAGAGCATAAGACAGCTCTAGTTAATAAGATCTCCTCCCAAACAACATAAAGACCTGCTGTGGTCTTACAGAGTGGAAAATCTATTGTCACAGGTGTAACAGTGTTTCAAGCACAGTAGGGAGGTTGTAATCATAGGATTAAATGCAAGTTACAGTTAACAGGATAAGACTTGGGGCCAAAGTCCATAGAAGCTGAAAAATCCCCAAATCTGAGAGTTACAATTCTTCCTTGCTTACAGAACAGATATAGTTAAGATTCATCCTGCTCAGACAGTAATGCTGACATTCAGGTAGAGCTGCAGTGGGAATATATGTACATACAGAACTTGTATTTTCCTCAAATATGGAAATTAGAATAATGTGTATTTATACTTCATGAATACTTCTGAGGCAAATAAAGTGCTAACTTCCCATATTACTCTATAAATATTAATTATACAGTGCTTTTTAGTTAGATATTGAGATGCATGAACATTGTTAAGTCAGCTCAGATAAATAATGTCTAAATATAAATACCTACTGTTGTTGTCTGTTAGAACAGTAAGGTATGTTTTTGCTGTAGTCACGTATGATTCCAGCCTGCAGTCACATTAAATAAAACTAACAATTAAACCTGTTAAATGGAGCAAATTCAAATTTACCCTCATATCAATCCACAATAAGAAACCCTATTTCTTGCCTAATATCACTGAAATTTGAAAAGTCAACACACAGAGGTTTATTTTACCTGAAATTGTAATATTAACACCAGCTACCAAGCTATTAAAGTGCATTGTAAACTATCAGTCTGTGCTTTACGTTACTTATTTCATGGGGATTTACTGGAAATCACATATTAAAATGCACCAGACTATAGCATTTTCCATGTCAGACTTCAGCATATTTCTGTGGGCAGTGTCCTCTGGAATCCCTTTAGTATAATTTGGCCTTAAATTCGCACAGAGTTCTTGTGCTTCTTTCAAAGTAAAACTTAAAATAATGAAATCCCTTCTAGTAAAGAACATGCAAAAAAGCCAGCATAGTCCAAAGGACTATGAAAAGATTGTGAAGTCACATATACATCTAACTCACAGAATAATGTACCTAACTCTTTCATACCTTTCTCCACATTCCTTTAATAGTACCAATTAAAAAAACAAATTCATTCTCCATATTAACAATCCAGACCAAGAATAAAAAGGATACACCCACTGCTTTATTAAGGGTTGGATGTCTTTGCCTGAGACATTTGAGATAGATTTCAAAAATCCAGATGTGGAAACCAACATCTGACTCCACATGTGTGACTGGAACTTCTGAGATGAAGCAGTGCTGGCCAGACTCAACAATTTGTTGAAAACCTAAAATGATAAAAAGTTACTTCTTTCCCTAAATACTTCAATATATAAAATAAGCTTTTATGTTTAGTTGCAGCTGAATTGCAACTAAAGGCCAACGTAACAGATTTGCAGTCTCAAATACAAGTTTCTCAAAGTTATATATATATATGCACACATAAAATCCATTAAAATCCATCAACTTTCAAAAATCACCTACAGTAAAACAGATCATTATCTCCTTTTGCAGAAATAAAATATTCATCAGGTTCTCTGCTGCATTTTCAACCTGACAACTACTTAAAACAGCTCTAGTACAACAATATACATGTTTTTCTGAAAAAAAACCCCAAACCAACAAAAAAAACTAACCTCCCCCTCAAAACCTGAAATTCATATGAAAATATCATTCAGTTCCTGACTGGGTATTTGTTTGTAGCACCCTATCTTTTGTAAGGCATGTCACAAAAGATATTTAGCAAAGAAGAGAAACTACAGGTCTGCAGAAGTTTAGCATTTCAGAATAAAATTACAATCTTCTATTCAACCGCTTCTTCTAATCTAAACATCTATGTTCCATCTAGCACTGATAGTTTTATACAGTGGAGAGAGCAGAAGCTGGATTCTCATTACTTTCATTATTTATAATTTCATGAGATTAGCTCACAGCAACATCAGTTACGGCTCTCAGTTTTAACAACCCAAACCAATGAAATACCCTAAGATTAAAGAGAATATGAAATATATAAAAAGTATTATAAGATATGCATAAGAATAATAGCTAACCTTATCCCAGCACAAATGACCTACATTTCATGTTTGTTCAGTCCTCCTAAAACTGAAACTACAAATGGAATCCTATGACAACCTGTTTTGTTCTTCTCTATACTCCATTTAATGATTAGAAATGCAATTAAAGACAGAAAGATTTCTACATTCCGCATAATCATTTAAATACCTACCTGTAACATGAACTCCATGCTAATTCTGTTCTCAATAAGTCTCATAACAAGATGTGCTTTACACTGGAACATAGTGTAATACTCCCAGGACAGTGTATGAGGGTGTTTGATAGAAAAATGTAAATGTGACGCAGGGCTGAAAAAAAACAAAAACAAAACAGCTCTCTATTTGCCATTTTATTGAATGAAACTTAAAATGTACCTAGCACAAAGCTTAGAGTTGTACCAACAATTACTTAAGATGTCTTGTGCAGCTTTAGTTATAAATAATGGCGTGCTTACAATGACCAGTCATTTGTACAGAGAGGTGACAAGGGTGTTATGTATCTGGAATCCAGCAAGTACTGGATGGAGACTAATGGCACACAATACCTGCTGTAAAGACAATGGTAGCACTAACAAACTGAGCAAGGAATCTGTGATTTTTTTGGAAATTACTAATGAATCAACGTTCTTCTTGCACCACTTCCCTTTTAAGAGTGACTGTATCTAGTAAATATTTTGGATTTAAATAAATAACTGCTGCAACTAAAGAAAAGTAGGAGTTTTACAATTCACAGCAGACTTTCATGTGATGAGCCAAAGCAATTGTTTTCTCCTTATTTTAGTTAGCAACTTTATCTTTCAGTACTTTGGCAAACTTGATATCTTCTAAATCAGATAACATGCCAAGAAGGACCAGGCAGAGCATCACATTACAGCTACCACACTGTTTCCATAATTTGAACTATCTGTGGTGTTCCTTCACATATACCCTTTATGACTATAAGCAAAACATTTTAAATGCTTTAAGTTCATTCCGTATCAGAAGACAAACAAATGGTGAAAACCCCAAAACTTTAAGGAACAGAACTAATTTCTCAATAGCCTTAGTGGCCGTACAGCAATAAAGCACCAAAAGACTTTAATTTTGATGAAAATTAATTTTCTCCACCAAGTTTTACATTTCAGAACACAAGTATTCTGACTTGTAGTCCAGTTTCAAAGTAAAAAAGTAGCTGTAATACAGAATGCTTGAGAAAAATAAGACTTTTTTTGCCTCCTTTCAAGGAAGCTACTCCTCTTGAGAAGTACAAAAATTAAAAGTCTGACTTAATTTTATTGATGAACCAAGTCTGTGGCAACTCTATGTTGTTGTGCTATGTTTTTTCTTTTATTTTTTTTCACAGAGCATTTGAGTTTTCCATGAATGAATAACAAACATCTGAAGAAACTGTACCCACACCATGTCAGGCCAACTTCTTAAGAAGTGGAAATCCAGACTTATTTTATGCTGGTTGGTGGTTAATTAGAAATTGGTCATTGCAACATTGAAATGCCAGTAACTTAAAATTTCTGGGCTCAAAACTGGATTCTTCCCCTGTGATTCTCACTTACAGATAACCTAACTAAACCATTTCCAGATGAACCAGACACCAGAATTGTCCAAAGACTTTAGAAGGCACAGCAATACAGAATGAAATGATTTACAGATTGTAATGATCAAAGGTAAGTGCTCTAAGCAGGAGTTCATGCCAGTTACCTCAGGAAGAGACTGCTCTCCCAAACTTTCAAAGACCTATTAAACAAACCATTTTAACTTCGACCAATCTTTCCATGCAGTTGAAAGACGTATTGCAGCAAGTATTCCAGCAGGACAGGACCAGCACTTAGCTCCTTATCTGCAGCCCTTAAGATTTCAGGAGATGACAAAAACCAAGGCAGCTGCAGTACCTTAATAATTTTTCCATCTATTTACTGGGAGACTCCCTTTACTTTGCTTATGAATATCTGTTGAAACATCTTAAGAAGATACAAAAAGAAAAGTATTTCTAAATCTAAGCAAGTACTAAGCCCTAATCTAAGCCTTTCTTAGGTACAGTAATTATATGAAAAAGAAGTACATAGGTTTACTCCTTGCTGTTTCTAGTTGATAAGCAAGTTCTCTTAATCACAATTCTCCTGTTATTTTGGATAATTCTCTATTCTGAGGTAGGGAAGGTTTAGCAACAATCAAAGAATTTAAATTCAAGGAGGAAACTGAGGTTGTGGCTCAGACATTATATAATAATTTGGTCTCAGTATAAAAACTATTTATCCAGCTTCAAATTATACAGTTGATTGACTCTAGTAAAATTCTTTTCTTGCAAATTACAACCAAGCCAGGACCCACATTCTTGGCCTTCTTAAAGTTAGTAAGTGTTGATTGATTTCGGTACTGGTTACATTAGTTAACTGCAAAACAAACTTTGCATTTGACAGTTATATTCTGTAGTTCATTCAATATTAGCACATTTTTTCAGATAATATTTTTCTTCAATCATTATACTTCTAAAACTTTTATTGAATTGGTACCAAATGAGAAAATTAGCAATATGGACCCAGAACCCTTGTCAAAGTGGAAATTTATAATGATCATGCTCTTGAACACAAACACACTCCTGGCACTCAATATGGACCTGTTAGTAAGTTTCCTGCATATGAAATATATCTGTACAAATTTCTTCAACTTTTTAATTTTTATAGTAGGGTGGTAGCAGCAGAATCAAAATTGAATAGAACTAAAGTCTGAGAGAGGAGAACACAAAATGAAAATGTAACACACAAAGCTTTGTTCTGAAGCTTTCATCCACATAGCAGTTAACCTGCAGTTTCCTTTCCTTCACTTGCTCAAGGTCTGGGATTTTGTCTTTTAGAACAAGGGCTCTGGAGAGCAGTGTCTGTGTTACACCAGACATAAACAGGAAGAACCTGTAAGACCTGTGTTTTGCATAGAAATTAATTCATGTGTCTGAAAGAAGGTGGGTTTTTTCCTCCTCGATGATTTATTACCATATTCTACTTCTAATTTAGTTAAAAAAGATTATTAATTAATGCAAATTTTCTTCACATTATTATTAGTTAGAACTGCTGTACCGCAAATATGTTTGGCAGAAAACTGTATCATAACAACAAGAACAAAGAAATGCATAGAATATGCTGGAGAAAAAATGTCGTAGACATCATTATGAAAATACTTCCCCTAAATACAAATCACCTACCAGAGTCAGGAACATATATTTAATTTACATACAAGGGAACTTAGCAATCTACAAGAAACAGCAAGTTGTAATTTATATGTAAGAGATGTTGTGGTTATTACTAACAAGCTGTAATACAGTGAAGTAGTAAAATAACTGTAGAAACACAGCGTCCAATAATACATCACATAGAGGAAACACATTTATGAGCATCACGATAAGATTTTGTCAATTATTTGTGACCAATTCTAGAATAAATATGATGAAATTAATAAAATTAACAGTTACAAAGTGACTCTGATTTTAGTGATTTTAAACATGTGCCCCTTATCTCTAGTTTCATCTGATCCTATTACTGTGAATTTAGGTTCTCTGTATAGGTGAGTATGCTGCTGAATTGTAATGCTGCCAATTAAAAAGCCTGCCAAGACTTCATTTCCCAAATTTTCTTAAAAAAAAGATGCCATAAGCAACAGCATGCCATAAAATGACTGTTGCTAACTGTAATTTGCTTTTCAGATGTACATATAACAAAAGCACCCAGGTCCTTGGTCTGCATAAAAGAAAGAACAGGACAGTAAACTAAATCAATATCCATCATGAGCAGACAAACAAACTGAGTAACAGCTTGGCATGCACATACAAGTTGCATCTGTGATTGTCAACAGCCAGAGAACATGGTCATTGCTGAGGGTTCACCTGGCTGTGAAACAAGCCAACATGTCCTATTTCTGACTTCAGAAAACACTTTCTTCATATCTCAAAAAAAAAAATCACCATTCAAATTTTAAATGGGTGATTTTCATAATTCATTATTCTAAATCCAGAGTTTTAATTTTAAATTAACAAAATCTGGATTTACACACAATCAAATGCAAGAGAACCACTGTTATATACTTTTTGGTTGTATTTTCACAAAACAGGGGCTTCTGCTGCAGTAAAGACAAGAAAGTCACATATTCTGCCACTCTACCTGCACAGGCTCAACCTCACAGTTTTGCATATGCTGCTTGTGAGTTTACAAAGAGCAACTCCTTGTGAGACTGTGTCACAACTAGATCAATTTATGTAACAAAAGTAAAACCCAGCAAAAGCTTGTCACTGAAATCCAGATAAATTTTACTGATCTGACATCTAGTAATATTTTTCTACCTCCAGTGGTTCAAGTTACTCAGTGGGTAGTAGCATTGGAGTATTACAATACAGGTAAGGGGAATAAATTTAAACTAAAAATACTGAAGCTACAGTTATTGGGAAAATACAAATCCACTGGAAACCAATAGTTCTTTACAGTACACTGATCTAATACTTTTTTCCCCAAAATATATTAAGAAATCTCAGCGTAAGATTAAAGGGTGATATCTGAGAGTGGTTAAGAAAACAGAGCAAAGAAAGAGAAAGCTGAGGATACTGTAAAAAGCCTGAAAACTACTAACCACTCCAGAAATAGCTCAGGTCAAAATTCTGGCATTGTATTCTTCTCTTATCCTCTTACTAAAAAGCAGTTTCGTAACAGCATTAAAAACATTCATTATACTTAATTCCCTTTGAGATTTAAAGTGAAAGACAAATAAAACCACAGTTATTACAATATTCTCAAGATGTACTTTATGAGACTGGTAATACATGCCTTGGGCAGCTCAAGATCTTCAGCCTTTGGCCTTGTGCTACACAACACACCCGAGGCATATATTAATGGCCCCATAAAAACATACCCTTCAATGACTTGCAGCTTAAATAAACATACTTGTCTTTCTCTTTTCCTCCTCCGAATATTGGATGCAGTAAAACTCCACCAGTCTTCAGTTCATATGCCACTATTTGATCTAACTCCTAAGAACAACAACATACGTAAGCAAGCATATTTCAAGAGCAACTATTTAAAGAAGACAAGAAAGCTTTTAATATCATTGTTCAAGCCATACCTCCTAATTAACCATATTTACAAAGAGAGAGAATATTTTAAAATCGGGGATATTCCTTGCATGACAAACAATAATAAAACAGTAGAAATTAGCAGTTAATATTTGTTTTGGGTCTGGACAGTGGGTCAACCCACAACAGTGGGTCAACCCACAACAACACTGAACTACATTATAGTTAAAGAGTATTATTATTCAATAAATAAGTTGTCTCTGACCAAAAGAAATAAGGGTAATCAGCATTTCCTTGCAGCAGAGAGCAACTACACACACACACACACACATACATACATGTATGTATGTATATAATATACATAAATAAAATTAAACAAATATTTAAAATATGAATATATATATATACACATCTGGCCCAAGCTCTGCACAGTAACATGAATCTGAATTTGTGTGATGCTGTGCCCATGTTAACAAGCACACTTTAAGGCCAGATGTTTGCATGGGCTCACTGTCACTCAACAATCAACATGAATCAAATCAGTGTAAACTGATGTCTGTCTGCAACCCAACATTACTTAAAGAATTTTCAAATGTTGATATGTATTGATATTTATTGATTCATATAAACTTACACACTTTCATACACTGGTCACGCATTCAAAGAAGGAAGGGCAGAACCGGAGGCTGTGACAGTAGCACCTCTCAGTTCCACATGGATGCCCTTAGCAACTCATGGGGAACAACACAGCAGTGAACTCTGCAACAGACCTTCACCCAGTTCTGCTGTTCTCTGTAGCATCCACACCTTTAGCACAGACAGCACACGACTGGTGAGTTGAATGAACATTAGGCAGATAAGGATACGGTATTGGGTCCCCATGTTAGCAAGGGGTTTTAATGGAGCCCATGGGGTTAGGAATTTAATTTTATGGAATAGGGAGAGCAAGAGAATGTGAGGAGAGGCAGAAGATACACATCTTCCTGTGAACGAATGTTACTGACAAAGAATGAGGAGTCACTGCTGCTATCACTAGAAAGTATCTGTGTCAGAGCATTAAATTTGAAAATGTAAGCTATAGACAGAAATTTCTTTTCCAGGAAAAGAAATCCCTTCAACGGGAATTTTTTACTGTTTCATTATTTCATTTAGCACTTCAATGATATTAAAAGATACCTGATCCACTACTGATCCAAGCTAATACTGGAGCCTTTCGGAGCTATATGGATGGCCATCACAGTATAATGAATGCACCAAATACATATCCGTATGAATCCTATATTCTATATATTCAAAAAGTAACACCTTTTTTGACCTTTAGTTTTTGGTGCAAAAGTCCAAACAAAAAGAGGAAAACTAATTGCACAGAGAGACAATGAAAATTATTATTCATTATTCATATGGCAGTCAGAAAAATGTATTTTGGTTCCTATGTTTGGTGTTTTTCCTTGCAGAAAGTGGTAAAAATATTTTAGCTCTAAGTTTTGTCACTACTAAACATGTCTTTAGATTGCAATGCAAAGTTGTTTTATATTCTGGTTTTATACTGTATCTTCTTTGATGCAAATTATTTAAAAGGTATAGAAAATGCTACTATTATGATGTTACCTGTTTAATCCAGTGGCGATACTCATTAACACCAAAGGTTTTTTTCATCCAAAGGCCATAAATGTAACCAGAGATTCCCTTTAGCACCCATTCATCTGACCTATAATAATAAAGAAGCATGAATTATATCACTTCAGAAGACATTTTGTAGGGGATGGTATTTTTTACCAGCTCAAAAATAGCCACAAATTTCAACAGGTTATATAACTTCTCTAAGTCAATAGGAGTCTGATGAGCTGTGAACCAATTTATGGATTTTGGCACCTGGATGGGACCAATGAAAGTGAAAAGTCAGTGAAAACTGAACTTTTACCACAGAAATCCAGATTAAAATATAAACCCAAACTATTTTAGCTGAAATAATAACAATAAATGGGTGGAAATGGACACTAAAGCTAAAGCAACTGCCAATCTATATGATCTTATGTCCTTGATAAACATCTCAATGCAGAAGATTTGGACAGCAAGCCAACAAAATATCTATCTCACAATTTGGTGGACACCCATTTAAACACATCTTCTGTGAGTTATGTTCTAAGAGAGAAAAATAGGGACAAAAACTACAACAAGAACAGAAACTAGAATAATAAACAGAAGAATGATACAAAGGGTACAATGAAGTGAATAAAACAAGAATATATAAAAAGGGAATCATTATGAAGGACAGAAAAAATTGTCTTCACCATGGAAGTAGGCTACAAACAAGGAAGAGCAAGAGAAACTACTATAGAACGAACACCAATTTAAGAACATGTTGATTTCCTTTTTTTAAGATAAAGATACTCTGGGACATATACTTTTGTAATGAAAAAAAGTAGTGGGCTAATTGTCCCCAATATATAAAGTGTATGCAAAAGGCTTTAAAATAAATATTCGTCATAACTACAAGAGCCAGCTGGGGAGATTTTCTGAGCGATGAAGTTATAGTCACCTTAGCAGGAATTTTCCTGTTTGACAATAATTTCTGCATTGCCCTCCCTGAACAACTTCTTAATTTTTTAGTTCTGTGCTCTATAAGTACTTCCTATGCAGGCTACACTTCTTCATCCAGAATATCTCACAGAAATTTACTGATGATGTAAAAGAGTCTCCCTTCTGAAATTTCCAGGTGCCAAAGCACACTACAACATTCAGGAAGACATATTCAATCTCTACAGGCTTTGGAACTTTTATCTCTCACATTCTCCTTTCAAACAACAACAAAAAATACTAATGGATTTTAATTTATTGAGCTGGTTTTATTATTTTTTCTTTTTCTTCCTTTCTTCTACAATTAGTGTTTCGCTTATTTTGCTGATAAAATGCAATATGCAAATTAAAATTTTAGCTTTCTAGATTTTTCCCATTTTCTAGAGAATACTATGGTAAAATACTTACCAGGACATTCTGGATATGAAACATCCAAAGAACTGCTGGGCCAGGGCCTGTGCTAAGCACCTCCTTGTCAGTGGAGTTTCATCTATAATCATTGCACTGTGCAAGAGATTTGTGCTGGACCCCCATAAAAAGAAAATAACACATGAGCACCAGCTCCAAACAAACACAAGAGACCTTGCTTTAAAAGCCAAAATAAATAAAATAATTCATTCACTGTTTTTCCAGTGAGAGCGTAACACCTTTTTTTAAATAATCTTATAAATCAGGCAGATCTCCTGCTATACAGGAGATCAGTATGTCTATAGACAACTCTCTGTGTAGAGGCTAAGTATTGTAACTGGTGAAACACTCTTGGATTCCTGATACCCTATTCCAGCTGAAGAAAAGTAAAACACAATCAAACTTCTGCACTTAATTTGAGAGTAAATTGCACTTCATGCATGGCATTTCTAACTCAGAAGGAAAATCACTGCCAGTTTTTTCTTAAAAAATCCAACGTCTTTATAACAGATAAAAATGGCAATGGTGTTAAAAGCCCATAATGCCAACAAAAACGAGCCTTTTCAAACTAGAGAGCCCAAAACTAGGGCTACAAAAATAACTAGATTTTCAGATATTTCTCAACAGTCTTGGATCTAGAGCTTCTAGGTCTGTGGTGTAATTTTCTCAAATACTAACCTGAAAATACTCATGGATGCATAAGCAGCTACTTCAACATAAGCTTCATCTATGAAAACAGTCTTGAAACAGGAGTATGGATAGCGGCAGGTAAGAATCTCCTCATAAAATTCAAACACCTCATGAAGGTATGACGTGGTATGTTTGAGCAACGGGAGAAGTTGTGGTAAGCAAAAGTGAGTCACCTACAAAACACAGGAAAATTTGTTAGAAGGCCTACAAATATATTCAAATACATAAATATCAAGCATATTACATAACTGAGAGAAAACCCAACTCCAACTAAATTCAGACAGAAATAGAATTATTGCTCATTCAAAGGCTTTATTTTGGAGATAAATTTAAATACAGGCATTACTAGACAAGCTTTATCATATAACTGTACTAATGGAGGTTGATCTAGACATACCCAGATTTGACCAATATATATTGGTTGTAACATAAGTCAGTAATTCTTTAAAAAAAAAAAAAAGCAGGCCTCTATGATGAAGATTATTACCTCATGCATGTATGGATCAACAAGAATTTCAAAAGGTCCTATTGCCAAGGAGATGTTAGAAGCTGCAGTTGGAATAGTCAGCATGTAATGAAAAGTCTTCTTTCTCATATCATGGGTGTATACAGTTTCCACCAAATCTCCGTTTGAAACAGCCACCATTGCAGCATCTACAGTATACTCAAGCTTCCAGGTACACAACTCAGAATATGAATCAACACAAGGAAACCAAAATCTAGGAAAGTTAAAATTGGGGTGAAAATGGTTAATAATTATACTTAACTCTTTTTCACGGGTGATTTTTCTCTCAAGTTCCAAATGATATTCCTAAATACTTTAAGAATATATGAATGTTGACATACTGACTCCTACAACACATTAACTTTATAAAGCTTTACAAGTTTTTTTTGCCATTACCTCCTGCTGAGCTATAAAGACAAGACATCCTAATTACTAGTCATTAGATGCTACTTCACATCAGTAAGCTCCTTTCAAGCACAATTTAAGTCCTAGAATTTTTCAAACTTAAAAGAATTCAAAGAAATTATTTGTATTTCCTACACTAAATAGGAAATACAGTGTAACATTCAAAGACAGTTTTCTTACCTTGTAGAATTCTGATAACCACATGAAAAGACATGAGCCCCTCTTTCTGCCATGTTGCCCTCCATGTTGGGTACCACAAAATGAAGGCCTCCTTTCGGCTGGTCCAGAGAAAAGTTTATATGCACCTTCAGGACTTTTAACTCTGCAGCACAAAGACCAAAATTGGAGTAAATATATACAACTTACATAAAAGTTATTTCAGAATAATAATTCAGTTTTGGACTCTTGGTCTTTCCAGATTATAGGTTTACTTCATTCTCATGGACTTCTGGGTCCACTTAAAAGGTACAACTCAAAACCTTAAAACCTGAGACCTCCTAAGCATAACTTACAGAATATGAATTTATAGGAATCTTTATTAATTAATAAAAGCTGCAATTGGAGCTACATTTCATCTTCCAATTTCCCAACAGTAAAGTATATTTATACACTGATTGTACCCTAAGCATAATCTCTTCGTACCTTGCCGAAATAATGTTCTACAAAAACTGCATGTAGCAGGCACATTCTTAAAAGACATAATATTTTCATGTGCAGTTGCTTAAAACCTCTTATTATAGTTAATGCTTTTCCTGTAACTTTAGTGTCTTTGCTTTGGTTTAGTTTCACAGAAATTTTACCTATGAATAGACTGGCAAGAAAAGAAATTCAAGTATACACTGAAATTTATCCCACAGGTCTCACCATATTTTGGCATTCAAACTTTGAAAAGTGAAATTATACATGCTTGAATATTTTCCTTTCTAGACTTGCAAGTAAGGCAACAGGAACTTACACAAAAATTAAAAGAAACAAAAATGTCTTTCCCATTAAGGTACATCTGACAACACTGTGGGAGTCAGCTTCATGATCCAGTTGTTATTATTCTCTCACAGGTCTCATAAATCCATGGGAAAAACTGATTAAACCATGTAAGAAAATCATACAAGAAACCAATAAGATCCATGTAGGAAAATAGTCAACACCAGAGGGTAATTTATTCAAACAGCTACTTACTCCAGGATCTAGATGCCAGTTTACAAAGCAGTCTATTTCCACTACCAAATCAATTTTAAAATTGATATAGTTTTGTATGATTATGGATAGAGCTATATCCTTGTAAATTATTTTCTCTGTTGGATCATATACGTTGTAAGTAACCTCAAAATTACAATTTAGCACCCAATATACTCCATTATTCCCACTTCCTCAAATAGTCGTTTGGAGTCACGACCACCCAAGAGTATGTTTGTAATGAGTGTTAAGAAATCTTGCTACCATTTCTCCATATTACCAAGAAGTGTAAAGGTATTTTTTCAGACTTCCAGTGGAAAGATACAGGTGATGAAAAAGGAAACAGTAACCATAATTTCATAAAATAATGTAACACTACCTCTACTTATTTAAATCTACTATCTTCCTATGCAAACTTGTAGCTAGCAACTCTATGGCATCTTAAATTAAGCTTTCAGTATGGTCTCTTTACCATCAACATGTTTCCACAGCTCCGAGGGAACCTTAATGCAGAGTTCTCCATTTCCAGCATCTGGGTCCACAGCACTGACTGCAGCAGCATAGGCATTGGAAAAATAGTTGAGATTCCTCCTGTCAGAAATACCCAGTTAATTCTTAAACTGCAGTTGTGCTGAACCACAAAAAACAACTTTGGCAGTTATACAGTTTCTATACCGAATTTCAAGGCCCATCTTCAACCACATGTTTTGTTTTGCTTTTAAAGGAGTGGAAGAGAAAAGGAGTAAAGCTCAGATTTCAACAACCAGAACTTAAAACATGGCTCTTGCAGAAGTGATATATGATCAAAAAGACTTAAGCAGCAATAATGCCCAATAAATTAAGTGAGAAATTCTCAGTGTTCTTTTCTTGCCAATAAGAGTAATATTTACATTTATTGGGCTAGAAATTTAAAATTCTGGTTTTTTTAATTTTGGGTTAAGTTTGTATCTTTTTTAGATTAACTGTTTTCTACTGAAATGTGCAGGAACATGCATATGTCTGCTATTAAAGTGCTTATGAGCAGGATGTTATCTTATTATTTAATGTGCTTAAGTTGAGATACTAGAGGATGACCAGTCACACTCAAAAATAATCCGGCTTTTACAGTTTTAGGCGATAGTTTTTATACTTTTTCAAAATGGATTTTTAAACTGTGTAAAGCATGGTGTAGCGGGTTGACCCTGGCTGGATGCCAGGTATACACTCTCTCACTCCCCTCTGCAACTGGATAGAGGAGAGAACAAAAAACAGCTAAGGACTCATGAGTTGAGGTAACAGCTGGGAGAGGTCACTTACTGATTACCTTCACGGGCAAAACAGACTCAAAATGAGGATAGTACTTAAATTTATTACTAACAGGATAAGAGCCGAAGAGTGAGAAATAAAACAGTCTTAAAAACACCTTCCCCCCACCCCTTTTTCCATGTTCTCCCTCTTCCTCCCCAGTGGTGCAGGGGGACGGGGAATGGGGGTTACGGTCAGTTGTAGTTTCTGCCGCTGCTCAGAGAGAGGAGCCCTTCCCCTGCTCCCATGGGATCCCTCCCACGGGAGACAGTCCTTGATGGACCTCTCTGTCGTGAGTCCATCCCTCAGGCAGCAGTTCTTCCCAAACTGCTGTCCCATGGGTCACTCCTCCATGAACGAGCTGTACCGACAGGGGTACCCCACAGGGGCCACAAGTCCTACCCGGGAAAAACCTGCTCCACTGTTGGCTTCCCTCTCCTCGGGCTGCAGTTCCCCATCAGGACCCTGCTCCATCTTGGGCCTCCCACGGGGTCACAGCCTCCTTCATGCATCCACCTGCTCCAGCATGGGCTCCTCCATGGGCTGCAGAGGGGTCTCTGCACCCCAATGGTCCTCCATGGGCTGCAGGGGCACGGCTGCTCCACCATGGTCTGCACCACGGGCTGCAGGGCCTCAGCTCTGGCGCCTAGAGCACCTCCTCCCCCTCCTTCTGCACAGACCTTGGTGTCTACCTTGTTGTTCCCATGTTCTCACTCCGTTCTTCCTTGGCTGGAATTTTTTCTGCACAATAACCTTCTGTTCTTAAACGTTATCATGGAGGCTAATTGGCTTGGCCTTGGCAAGCGGCAGGAAGTCTGTCCTGGAGCCGGCTGGCATTGGCTCCACAGGACAGAGGAAGCTTCTAGCAGATTCTAACAGAAGCCACTCCTGTAGCCCCTCCCCACTACCAAAACCCAACCCACTACACATGGGAGCAAATTCTTTCTTAATTCTACTCCTCCAGTACACAAAGTTCTTCAAAAGCTTGCACAACTCTATACATGAAAAGAATTACTTATCACCTTTTCCCCAGAATTTAGGTACCACCAATGAATCCAAACACTAGAGGCAGAAACACAACCAAGCATATAGGCACTATAGAATCACAGAACGACAGAAGCATTTGGGTTGGAAGGGACATTTAAACGTCATTTATTTCAATCCCCCTGCAATAGGTAGGGATATCTTGCACTATATGAGGTTGCTCAGAGCCCCATCCACACCTTCAGTGTTTCCAGGGATGGGGCATTTACCACCTCCCTGGGAAACTAGTTCCAGGGTTTCACGGCGCTCACAGTAAAAGAGTTTTTCTTTATATCTAGTCTAAATCTACCCTTCTTTAGTTTAAAACCATTACCCTTTGTCCTATTGCAATAGGCCCTACCAAAAAGTCTGTCCCTGTCCTTCTTATAAGCCCCCTTTAAGTACTGGAAGGTTGCAGTAAGATCTTCCCAGAGCTATGTCTTCTTGAGGTTGAACAGCCCCAGCTCTCTCAGCCTTTCACCACAGATCAGTGCTCCATCCCTCTGATCATCTCCACAGCCTTCCTCTGGGCCTGCTCTAACAGGTCTTCTTGTGCTGAGGACCTCAGAGTTGGATGCAGCACTCACCAGAGTGGGGTCTCACCAGAGCTGAGGGGATGGACAGAATCACCTCCCCTCACCCTGCTGCCCATGTGCCAGTGAGGCAGCCCAGGACAGGGTTGCCTTTTTGGGCTGTGAGCACACCTTGATGGCTCATGTTCAGCCTCTTATCCCCCAGCACCCCAAAGTCTTTCTCCACAGGGCTGCTTGCAACTCCTTCATCCTCCAGCCTGTATTGATACTGGGGGTTGCCCTGACCCAGATGCAAGATTGCTATACCACAATGGAGTAAATTAACTTTTGGCTGGGGACTCCACCTCCCATGGAATCTGAAGTCCACACAAAGCAGACATGACCTCATTTCAGGCTTTTGCTTTCATCTAACCATTCTCTATTCACCACCCACAGAGAAAACAACCCAAATTACAGTACCTTATTTGGAAGAATGAAGTGTAATTAACCATGCCAGCATCATTCTGTAAGTCTAGATATGTAAAACACCATGCTTAATATTCTTAGTCTTCCATGTATAAAAAACTTTGCTAAAACACAGAAATATGAGAACATATTTTCATGTAGTTCTTCATCTTTGGCAATTATAGTGCACAAATTCCCTGGCACCACTACCAGGACTGAGAATGTCAGGAGCAGTAAACTTGTCTACTTTGCTTAGAAGCTCCTGAAAATCAGACATGAATAGTAAATGGGACCATTTGAGCATAGAAAAACCCAAATTTTAAACACTCGAGTTTTAATACAGTTTTTTTCCTTTTTCACAGCTGAAGTGTACCTATAGATAGGATCTAACACGAACAAGTTTAAATGCAAAAGTTTGAATTTGTATAC
Organism: Neopelma chrysocephalum; assembly: GCF_003984885.1. NCBI lineage: Eukaryota > Metazoa > Chordata > Aves > Passeriformes > Pipridae > Neopelma > Neopelma chrysocephalum. Next base: position 4,494,750 of record NW_020897725.1, read on the forward strand.
TGGAATATGCTATAACTTCAGCTATGGCTCCAGAATAATTCAAAATCACTTAAACTCCAGCTGATGTGCTGTCTCCTAGTCTCAGTCACTCATTCCTACTCCCTCACTCACTAAGGAGACTACTGTTCACCTGACTCTGTGGGGATCCAGCTCAAAGTGCCAAATGGAAAAAAAGTCTTTTTTTCAGACAGCTTTCAGTTGGTTTACCTCCCTGATCTGTCATACTGAGGGGTCAAAGAAATACCCTAGCCAATGTTGTTTTAATCTATCTTCAAATGGCATCCCAGAAAGGCAAACAAATACCATCAGAAAAACTCTATTTAAAAAAAGACTGCATGAAGCCTAGTCATGAACATAAGCATGACTAAGAACTATATTAGTAATTAAAAAAAATAGCAACAGCAAACAACAGTAACATTCTGTTAGACTGTAAAGTCTGAAAGTTTTTAATTTTAATCTAAATTGTTTCTGAAAATTGACTATTTTTGATAGGGGATCCCTTTCCAATACATCAGTGAGAATTTTCTCCAAGTTTGAGGACTGTGATGAGCTTGTGGCTACACTTCAAACATCAGTGAGTTCACAGACAGGAAAAGGTTATGATTTTACAGCAAAAAAGGTAGACTCCACAGAGTTTAACATTTTATGGAAAACAGTCTATTCTGATATTTCTATTTTTGTGAAGTGTTCTAATTCAAATGGGTGATTCATTGTAAAAGAATCCATTAAAGCTTAGTACCACAGATTAATTTTTTCATAGCCTGAACTACTCTCCATAAACTGGATATGGCCATTTTAACAAAAACAGAGCACAAGCCAAAAGTGACAGCCCAAGGAACAATGATAAATTGTCCTGATGCTAAGTGTAGATTGACAATGAAAAACAAATATGCATTCATGTTTTCTTTCTGGTAGAGATACATCTTATCAGAATTCACCCCAAACACTGTTAATTACACCCCAAGTGCATACAGCTTGTAAAGAAGAGATCCTGCAGAGGCTTATTTTTTAAAGCTACTAACTGATTCCAAATAGCTTCATGTCAACTTTCCATAGCATTTCTCACTATTAGCTGCACCAGTGCTACAAATATATGTGCTAAACATGTAGTCTATAAAGCACTGTCTTCTTACAGTACTTAACATCAACTTGGCAAAATAAGTTCTTCGATCTACAAGCAATTAATTACTCTTCATTACCTGTAATTCATTTACTATTTTACTTTGCTTCCCAGATAGAATTAGCACTTGATATTGGAGTATATATATGACATAGCATATATTATATATAGCATATTTTAAATAGATAATTTGTACACATATATGTAATTTATTAATAAGGCAATTATTTGAATCTTTAGCACACTGAAAAAACTAATTTTCATTCCTGCCCAAGCTTAAAGACTTTGTCCTCTCTTTTTTCAAAAGTTCTCTACACCTTTGTGTCATGGTTTAGGAATAGTATTCCTCAATTTAGTGTTCCTACTGAAACACTCCAAACCATGCACCACTCAATCACTCCCCCTTCTCCCCCTTCCCCTGGGGTGGGCTGGAGAGGAGAATTGGAGGCACAAAAAGTAAAGAACTCAGGTTGAGATAAGAACAATTTATTGGAAACACAATGAAGCAAGACAAGAACAGTAACAGCAACAATACAAACAACAGAGTGTACAGGGAAAGAGACGAACGATTCACACATTAATGCTCACCCCACAGAAAACCTCCAAAAATACCCAACTGCTCCCTCTGCCCTGTTACTCGAGGCAGAAGTGAGCCCTTCCCCGATCCCTGGAAAATGACTGAGGTGGTACAGAACAACCTCTGGGTCCTGGCCATGTCCCCTCACGGCTATTGTAAAACTTAACCCTGTCCTGGCCAGAACTAGGACATTATCCACCCCTTATTTTATACCATCTATGTCATCCCCAAATCCTACACCTTCCTACTATACATCATCATCATCATCATCATCATGGCTAGGCTTTGCGAATGAAGATTTGGGAAGGGCTCTACCCACGTTTGTTGCAGGCGCGTTGGTGGCTAAAAAGGCCAATACGAAATAGGCATGTCCGGTTGCAAAAGGCACAGCAGAAAGACTCCTTAGATGGTATATTCTGCAAGGCACGATTCTTTCTGCGTTTCCTACTATACACGTGTATGTGTATATGTATATACACACACAGATATATATACATACACAAGCACAGATATCATCTCCATAGTCAGTGGCCATCCCTCCAAGATGTCTGTTGAGCTCATTTAGTCCATGACTGTGGGTTCTATCAGTCCTAGATGTTTTCCAGGGCAGGAGGGCTGGTGTGCTGTCGGCTGGTTGCAAGGTGCACCAGCAGCTCGTGACTGGTGTATGTGGAGCAGACAGTCATTGTCCATGATAGTTCTGGCATACAGCGGCAATGTCATTGAACAATCAGTATTATACAATTCAGCATTACAGACTGCAGCCCAACTCTTGGGTACGTGTGCATCTACATGACGTACTTTTACAGCCAACTTCTCTACCTGGGCAGCGATGTCTTTCCACAATTCAGCAGCCCAGATGGATTTCCCTCTGCAATGCCAATTGGCCTTTTTCCATCAGTTCAGCCACCCTCTCAGAGCATTTGTTACCATCCATTGGTCACTGTAGAGGTAGAGGTAGAGCACTGGCCATTTCGCTTGTTCAGCAATATCTAAAGCCAGCTGGACAGCTTTCAGCTCTGCAACCTGACTTGATCTGCCTTGTCTCCCAATACCTTCTGTGACTTGCCATGTAGGACTCCATACGGCAGTTTTCCATTTTTGATGTAGAGCTACAATACAGCAAGAAACATGAGTAAAGAGCATGTCACTTTTCATTTTCTGGTACCTGATTATATGGTGGGGCCTCCTCAGCATGTGCCACCTTTTCTTCCTCCTCTGATGGTAGTCCAAACTTTTCACCTTCAGGCCAGGCCAGTTTGTGATGACTTCCAAGATCTTGGGGAGATTGAGGTTTCCTATTCCAGCTCACTGTGTGACCAGAGCGATCTTACTCCACCAGTGCCATGATGTGTGGAACATTTCCTTTTGAACATCCAGCGCAGCACTTGCAGTCAAGGTGCCAGGAGGAGCTGTGCTTCAGTACCAATCGCTTCTGAAGCAGCTCGAACCCCTTCATAAGCTACCAGGATTTCTTTTTCAGTTGGGGTGTAACAGGCCTCAGATCCATTGTACCCCCAACTCCAGAACCCCAGCGGTTATCCTCCAGTCTCCCCAGCTGCAGTGCAGAGCATGTTCTTCACATCCTGTCCTGTCCTGACTGGCCCAAGGGCTACTACATGAACAATCTCCTGTTTAATTTGTTCAAAAGCTTGTTGTTGTTCAGGGCCCCACTTAAATCATTCTTCTTCCAGGTTACTTGATAGAGAGTGTTTACAACCTCACCGTAATCTGGAATATGCATTCTCCAAAAACCCACAGCACCTAGGAAAGCCTGTGTTTCCTTCTTACCAGTCAGTAGGGACACAGATATCATTTTGCTAACCATGTCCATTAGAATCTGACAACATCCATCTTGCCATTTTACTCCTAAAATTTGAATTTCTTGGGCAGGTCCCTTGACCTTACTTTGTTTTGTGGCAAAATCAGCTTTCAGGAGGATCTGGATTCTCTTCTCCCCTTTCTCAAAAACTTCCTCTGCTCTGTTGCCCCATTCAAGGATGTCATCAATGTACTTCAAGTGTTCTGGAGCCTCACACTTTTCCAGTGTAGCCTGGATCAGTACATGACAAATAGTGGGGCTGTATTTCCACCCCTGGGGCAGTCGGTTCCAGGTGTACTGCACTCCCCTCCGGGCAAAGGCAAACTGCGGCCTGCGCTCTGCTGCTAAAGGAATGGAGAATGCATTGGCAATATTGATGGTGGCACAACTTTGCTGCCCTGGACTCTGGTTCGTACTAAAGTTCCAGCATGTCCAGCACAGCGGCACTCCACGGTGGTGTGACTTTGTTCAGGCCACGATAGTCTCCTGTCAGTCTCCACTCTCCACTGGGCTTACACACTGGCCATATACAACTGTTAAAGGGCAGGAGAGTCTTGCTGACCACACCCTGGCTCTCCAGTTCACAAATCATCCCATGCATGGGGGTCACAGAGTCCCGGTTGGTCCAGTGTTGTTGACAGTGCACTACTGTGGTAGCAATCAGTACCTGTTGTTCTTCGACCCTCAGCAGTCCCACAGCAGAAGGGTCCTCTAGAGACCAGGCAAGGTATTCAGCTCTCTAATTTCCTCTGCCCTGAGGTAATCTATGCCAAGGATGCACAGGGCCTCTGGGCCAGTCACAATGTGGTGTTTTTGCCATTCATTCCCAGTCAGGTTCACTTCAGCTTCCAATACAGTCAGCTGTTGGGATCCCCCTGTCACCCCAAAAGTAGAGATGGATTCTGCCCCTACATATCTTCATGGCATCAGAGTGCACTGTGTGCTGGTGTCAACTAAAGCCTTACACTCTTGTGGGTCTGATGTGCAATACTAGATCCTCCTTGAGAGAATGCCTTTCCCTCATGCTTGACAAGAGTCGCCTCCAGAGGCTGAATTTCTGTCCTCTTCCCAATTTCTTTGTCAATGCCCACATCCCAGGACAAGGATCTCAGTTGCTTGGCTTCACTACCATCCAGTTTCATATTGCTGGCTGCGATATCCCAGCATTGGACCAGCCAGGTCACCAGAGGCTCAGCCAACTGGCAGCTAAAATCGTTTCTCAGAGTTCACAGCTCACCCGGGGATAGGGATCAGGTGATTATTTCTGACCCTGCCTCCTCCTGTTCTGAGGGTCCTACTTCCTCTTCATCCCTCACTAAGTAAACTGATTTTGTCTTGGATTCCTTCTTCTGTATAGGGGTGACTGCTAGCAGCATTGGTTGTTCGTCTGGCTCAGCTGCAGTTTGAGTGGCCACAGCACCTGTTGGTCTGCTTTCCTTAACGTCCATAATATCCAGAGGAAATTAAAATTCTCAAAAGCTGTTGTAACAGGCCTGAAGGAGAAAAAGGGGGTGAAAAGCTGGGGGAAAATCCTCCTCCCCTGTTCTCCCCACAGACTGGTTACAGTTATTAACGGACTCCCAAAGGCAGTACCTGAGGGTGCTTTCCTACCCTCAGGTAGGAGAGCAACACTGCATACACATCCCAAATGACTGTCACTGCCCTTGATGTTATCATGTCATATCACACAGTACATCAACAGAGCAATCCTGATCCCTCTCCAAAAAAGAGCACCGTGATGGGCACACAGTGCATATATGGAAACATATACAGGGTTAGGTACCTCATGCACATGAACGGACCAAGCAACATTGTGACCAGTGGCTCCCTACTAATACAACAAAAGCTTATATAAATTTGTTTCCAACCCACTCTACACAGACCTCTTGTTATCTAAACTCTTCGTGCCAAAATTAGGGACCAAATAAGGCTGTTGAGGTTTAGGAATGGTATTCCCCTATTTAGTGTTCCCACGGAAATACTCCAAACCACACGGATCACTCCCCCCTCCTCCTTCAATGGAAGAGCAATATACTGGAAATAGCAAGATAAGAAAACAAACAGTAAAAGCAACAATACTAATGACAGAGGGTACAAGAAAGAGGCAAATGATTCACACACAAACCTCCCCAACAACAGACAATACTCTTGCTACACCACACTGACCCCGCAGGAAGTCCTTCACCCATCCCTGGAAAATGATGTTAGGTGGTATAGAATAACCTCCGGGTCCTAGCCACAACCCCTCCTGGCTACTTCAAAAATCAACCCTGTCCTGGCTGGAACTAGGACACTTCATTTATTTCTAACGAAGTCTATCATAAATTTACAATTAGACAAGCATCCAAGCAGTGGAAATGAAGGCTACTTACTGCAGTAAAGCAACACATGCTCAGTCCATGAAAAATGGAAATTTTTCTACTTTGTGCAAAGGCTAAAGGCTTGATCACTGACTTCTCAGAAGAACAAATATTGCAAGACAGACATGCCCTGAAGGCTACCACACTCTCTCACAGCTTACTGCTGCTTGTAACTAGAGCAACAGTGAAGACCAAGAATATCAAAACATCTTCATATTTTTAATCCTTAAAAACGACAGGCTTCCAGCTGCAAAAAAGGCAAATGAACATGCAGTGCAACAGGAAAGCATTATGTGCACATTAGCTAGCTATGTAAAAACATAGCTTCCTTTACACAGAAGTAACAACACAATGCAATAGCTTCTCAGCCCGGCATCCTAGTTATGCCACAAACATGTGAAGCACATAACCAGGCACCAGCAGGATCATTCACAAACCTCATTTACCACAGACCAAACAAACCACTGCATCAAAACTCTGAACTTTTGTTGCACCTATTTAACAGTTTACAACCTCACCCATAAGATTAAGAAAAAACAGATTTAAATAAATAGGGCTGAAATACAAGCAGTTGTCTCAGTATTAAAAATACACACTGTGGGATTTCTACATCTTATAGCCCAGAAAAAACAAATCCACTTCCTTTATATTAACAGAATCAAGAAAGCAACAATTTACAAGGAAAAGAAAGAAGATAAGTAGGACAGAGACAGCTGTAACACTAAACAACAGCAGCCCTAAAACATGATCTGAAGAGACATTCTTCAACACCGTTTTCAGTCTTTGCAAGATTTCAAACTCTTCCTGAAAAGCACAAGCAAAAATGAGATTCTCTGCCACCTTGTGTATACACGGGAAAGCAGTGTGAATAGTTTCATACCTTACAGCACTGCTCAGGTGTTTGCTCAGTCAGGGAGAAAGTGACTGCGCTAAGTTCATCCATCTATTCTGATATGAAAAAGTCATGTTGTCCTGAAGCCCACAAAATAAATTACAAGATGGAAGTCTGACTTTATTTCTAGATAAGCCTCTAAAAGTTCGTTCACTTGTTACCTGAAACTATGGTTTGGGACTGACAGATAAACTGGCAATGGCATTAAAGCTGAAAATATATCTAATGCACTAATTAACAGCTTCTAACATTTCCTACAAATTTCAGTGATTTTTAATTACCTTTTTAGGAAAAGATATTCAAAAGTGACAATATACAAGATTGAAAAAAATTGTTTCACCTCCTGCAACACTGAATATGCGAAACAACAGAGACCGCGTGTCAATGATTTTCACAGTAATAGATGATAAAACCTGAAAGTATTATTTGAATTGAAAACAAGCTGAATATTTATCTGAACACACAGATGATCTGACATCTCACCCAAGAAGTAGCAAAGAATATCATGGTGAGGCAGAAACAATTGCATAGATAAAGTTCTCTTAATCTCCAATTTCTCAACTCTTTTTTAACTATGTTTTTTGCATGCCAAAATTTGCACAACATAAACAACAAACCAGTTCTCTTAACTTCCACCTCCTATCAGCAAACATTATCTCTCAAGTCAGAGATGCTGTAGCAAGTCTTCTAATCTTTACTCCATACAGAATTTTCCATTTTTAATGGAATTCTGATTCTAAATAAGGGAGTAAGAAGTCTTTAAATTATCTTAACTTTGATAAAAAAGTAGGAAAAGTTACATTAAATTAACTTTTCTACATACTTATGCCCCAGATTAGATATTAGGAAAAAATTTCTTCACAGAAAAGGTTGTAAAGCATTGGAACAGACTGTCCAGGGAGGTGGTGGAGTCATCATTCCTGGAAGTGTTCAAAAAACATGTGGACATGGCACATGGTTTAATGGTGAACATGATGGTGTGCTGGGTTGACAGTTGGACTCGATGATCTTACAGGTCTTTTCCAACTTTAACGCTTTTAAGATTTTATGCATTCTTTTAGAAAACAACATCTAAGAAACTAAAACCATTATCCAAAAAAAAAAGAGAAAATACTTGTATATAAAACCTTGTAACTTGAACTTATTTCATACTTGCTACACACAACAGGAAAGAGTAAAGATTGAAAACAAATTATTATAAATAAACAGGTTGCCAAGAACCATCTTAACTTCACATTTACTAGTTCAACAGACTACTGAAGAAAACTATGTAAAAGGTAACTGTCTCTGTAACATCAGAGGCAAAACATCATGTCTAGTCTGTGTCCTGTTCAAAATAACTGCTGCAGCCTAGTTCAGCTGCAAGGGCACAAAGGCCATCATCACTAAACTCGCCGTAACAAACAAGAACTTGGAAGAGCTGACCAGATGATTAAAGACTACTACAAACCACTGCTGTTTCTAGAAGCAGTTCTTTGTAATGAATGGCAGAGGAAACCCACTGATGATTTTTTTGAGATCCTAATTCTGGAGAGTTTTTAGATTTCTAGCACTTCTGTTTGCAATCCTGCCTTAAGAGCAGAGATGCTGTATTTAATTACCCAATTGTGACCAGGTATTTCAATTGAAAAATGCATGTTTCACCTAATACTTTGTAACCTATGTTGCCTTTGACTTCTGAGATACAGAAAGACACATACTAATTTTTTGTTATGAATATTTGGTGACCTCTGTCTTTCATAACTATGAATAACACAGGAGGTATGAAATACAGAGATTTTCCATTAAGTTTGAATAGTTTAAACAGAAAAATTCTGCACAAAATTAAAGAATTATCTCTCCCGATCCCTTTCTTAACATAATGGATTGTTCACTCCGATAATTTTAAATGATGCTTCTTTCTCACATCTTCCAGAAGTTACGCAGGATTCCAGTTATTACTGAATCACAGAATGGCTGAGGTTGGAACCTCTGGAGGTCTCTGGTCCAATCCCTCAGCTCAAGCAGGGCCACCTACAGTCTGTTGCTCAGAAGCATGTCCAGATGACTTGTGAGTATTTCCAAAGATGGAGCCCCCACAATCTCTCTGGGGTTGCAGTGCTCAGTCACCCTCACAGTAAAGAAGTGTTTTCTGACGTTCAGAGGGAACCTCCTGTGTTTCAGTTTGTGCCCACTACCTTTGGTCCTGTCAGTTAACTTGTCAGGACACAATTTAAAATACATGAAATTCTATCAGAAAACAAGAAAATGCTTTTTACTGTGAGGGTCATCAACACTGGAGCAGGTTGCCTGGAGAGATTGCAGGGATTCCACCCTTGAAGATACTGAAAACCCAACTGGACACAGCCCCGTGCAGCCTTATCTAATTGACCCTGAGTGAGTAGGTGAGTTGGACTAGGTGTCTCTTCCAACCTAAAGGTCTCTGTGATTTCATATTAACTGCTGCTAAATCTGTACAACACTTTCACCAGAAGTTCTTTAACAATTCAGCAAATTGTAAATTCAGCGAAAAGAAGGCGTGAGAACATGAACATAAGTTTCAGTAAATCAAAAGAGAATACTCAGGGAAAACATTCGCCCGTCATGCTTTTCTTACAAAAAATCAAACAGAGACGAGATTTTTTACTGAAGTCCCTTCCCATATTAGTTCCCCAAAACTTGTGGGACAATTCATGTTTTTAAATTTGCTCTTCGATATCAGATGGTAAATAAATTTGAAACTTGTCTTTCAAATTTCAAAGTGAGTTCAGGTAACGTGCTAGGACTTATACTCTTATCTACCACAAGAAACAATGGAAGTTTGATTCCATAGGAAAGGCCAAAAGCTTTACTTCTAGCACTTCATAACAATTTAGAAGCCCTGCAATGAGGATTCTGAATTTTTGACATACCAAGCAATAGCAACAACAACAAAAATATCAAGTCACAAAACAAGTAGAATTACAGAATTAACAGACTCGTGGTTCACTATCAGGACTCAAAAGAAAATTTCATGGCTCTGATAACCAACTCAGTGTCCCATATAAATGAACATTGTATTTGCAAACTGAATTATTGAAGCTCTTGCATAAGTGATGAATAAAGGAATACAGAGTGTCTGTCACAAACAAACAGTTCAAATGCAACGACTTTTTCCCCATAAAGTACTTTTTAAAGAAGTGTTTGATTCTTTTACAAAACAATACAAAGGTATGTTAGTAAAAGAAATTCTAAAGAAGAAAAATTATTGCCAGGATACTTCCCCAAAATTAGGTCACCATACCAAAAGTCACCATTCGGAAATTACCAGGTAAAACTTGAGAGTAAAATAAAATAGGTCATGCTCAAGAGCAACAGAAAACACTACATCTGCAGAGTTTTAAACACACCACTTACTGCTTTGACTCATGGTGACAAACCTCCAGCGTTGGATCATTATAGATGAAAGCTGCTTCTAAATCGTTGACTCTCACTCTGTAAATCCGGCACTGTTTGCTGTTCAGCTTGATTCTGTTCAGGTTTGCAACCGTGGGAAATATTGTCAGTTCCACATAACCCTATGAAAACACAAAATAAACCTTCTGTAAAATCCTTATCAACTCACAAAATAGGGAGATATAAAAGAATTCTTATTAGCACAATTCAAAGAAGATCATTGGTATATTTATTTTAAAAGGAAACTGGTTTGCCCTTTTAGACATGTAGATTGTCTTTCATGCTATTTAACAGGTGAATTTTCCCACCTGTGAAATAAAACAAAACAAAACAAAATAACTGAACATGACTGACAATCATGTTTCTTTTACTGGAAATAATCTGCCTCTATTGACTAGATTTCAAGCTGTTAGTATCATTATGTTTTTCATCACTATGATTTAGGTTTTGGTATCTGAGCTTTAGACAATTTCTAAAATCTAAGTAGAATCAATTTAAGCCGATGTCTAAATTCACAAAGACCCTCTGTGACTTCAGGCCTGAAATCATCAGTCTCTTAAAGGCCCAGTGAATTCACATATAGGCTAAAAAACTCTATACACCTATCTCTAACATCAGCTAACACTGCATGAACATCAATTTTGAACTGTAAATTGCTCTGTAATACTACTTGCAATGCAGTGGCCTTCATTTAGACACCTTTTTCGTACAGAGATTAAAGCGTTCACAATTAGAAGATATTTTATTTGCTGCATGTCAAGCAATGACAAACTTGTGAGAGGCATCAGATTAGAAAATATAACATATGAAGAGTCTGAACAACATAATTAGCTTGTGTGTGCAGTTCTTTCCTCTAAAAGCATGAATAAAACCCAGACGTTTAATTTCTACTTTCACATTTTATTAAGAAATACTTACTACAACAGACTTTCTCTGAAAATTTATGTTGTTGATACAAACTACCTGATGAGTTGTACTGGAAGAAAAGAAAAATTTAAAATAAGTAAGGTTTTGCATAAATGCCAGCATTTAAAATAATACTTTAACCCAGTTTAAAAAAAATAGAGAGTTATACAGGATATATGTATATATAGATAAATACTGCATATAAAATATATAAGAAGAATTAATGGTTGTCTAAATTGCTTACATGGTCTAAACCAAATAATGAATAGAAGCTGCACGCAAGGTCAAGAAAGTTCTGATAAAATCAAACATAGTATCATACCATTATGAGTATTACTAGGAAGATTACAGAAGATAGCAACATCATTTTTGAACATCACTTATCTATATGTAAAAATCAAGCAGTACCAATGGCACAGTATCAAGGCCTAACATCACAGTGATATGTAGTATCAGAAATGGTACATAGCCATTGCAATCAGAGACCTGTGGAAAATTTATCTGATGAGTTGACTCTCACAATTTATGTAAACAGGTATTATACATTAAAAGATATAGCATGTGCTTTTACAATGAACATGCCATAAGAACTTATTATTTAAAATAATGGTTATATATTAATCAAGACTGGTATTAAAGTAGTGCAATTCATGACTCAAGATACAACCTTGTAATAATTCAACTTCTATGACACATCACACATTATATGCACATACTCACTACCCTGTACATTAAAAAGCGATATTGCTTCAGCTGAGATCAAGTATGACAAAAATTCCTACAAGAGAATAACACCTAAAAACCGACTCAGACATTACCTGTATTTAATTGTATATAAGAATGATTCTATTTAGAAATACATTTTTGTTACAGATTTAGAAAGGATTCAAGGGGGTATAGAGAGAAATATATAAAGATTGACTGGAATCCACCACCAATTGCTTTGCAGCTTGGTTACAACCAAAACAGTGAATGTGTAAAAATGACAATTTGCTTAACAAAGCTGCTTGCTGCAAAGGTAAGTATTTTTTTATACATAAAAAAGCCCTTAAGTGAAAAGGATTTGACACAGCAGTAAGAATGAAACATGGTAGTATGGTCTGTAGTATTGACACTGGGTGGAAAATCTCCAAGGTCTGAAGAGCACAATGTAAATATCTTCAAAAGATGAGACTGCATGGTTGACAGACTCACTCCATGGGTAAGTCCGTTTACACAATAAAACATACACCTGCAACGCACGTTTTCTGAATGCAAGAACACAAACAATAGCTCCAACCTTCTCAGGTAAATCATTACTGATCGGCCTGTTTCAGTGTGCACTGGTTTCAAGTACAGTAACTTAAAAAAAAATGGATACTTATAATTTATATGGTCTTGGGCTCTCAAATCCTTTGTCTCCTTTCTTCCTATTCATTCTGAACCGCAGTACTCAACACACACTGCTGACCGTCAGACTGGCACCAACACCATCCTCGTTCAATGGGTCCTTCGACTTTTCCCCGAGTCACGTCGTATTTGACCACTCATCTCCTCAGCGGACCCGTGACCCCCAGCAGTCAGGAATCTTCAGCTCGACTGAGCACCATCGTTACACCAACATCAGTGTCTGTACATAACCTTCTGTCAGTGCACACGCAGTCCCTCTGCCGCAGGGCGTCCGGTACCAGTCCAGAGGCGCTTCCTCTCCGCAGGAACTGCGGAAACCGATCGGCTCGGCGGGCAGTGGAGGCGGGAGCTACGGAATCGGGATGGCACCGGGGTCCGCGCTCCCGGGAGCGCCGGCTGGGGCAGCGCCGCCTGCGGAGAGCGGGAGGGGCGCTGCAGAGGTCGGGCGGGCCGGGTGGGGCCGGGCCGGGCCCGGGGCAGGGTCGGCCCCGCGGGTCTCTCCCTCAGCAGCGCGGCCGCCGCGTCCCCGCCGCGCGCATCCCCTCAACAGCCGCCGCCATCTTGGCGGTCACCTCCGACCCCGGCAGGTGAAGGGTCACGGCCTGATTCACGGAGCTTTACTGTTTTAAGGCTGGGAAAGTCTTTTGGAGTGTTGCTTTTTACAGAAGGGCGGAGCAATGACGGCCAGAGGAAAAGGGGGGAAAAAAAAGGTAAATAACCCCCCAAAATGATCACAAAGCCGCGTAAGGCGCCTGGCCATGTCCCCGTGCGCAGGCGCGCAGAGGCCGCGGCTCGCGTGCGCGCGCGCGCGCCCCCTGGGGCGGGGCCTCGGTGCGGCGGGAAGGGGGGAGGGGCGGTGGTGCCACGGGAACGGGGGGGATCGGCCTCCGCTTGGGAATGAAAACCGATTTAATTCGGGAACACGCCTGGAATCACGGCTGTCAGGCTAGGCTTCGCGACGGGGCAGAGATGGGAATCACGGCACACTGCCACAAAATGGCCCCTTCCTTCCCAGCCCGCCTGGGTCTCTACTTTTAGTATCAGGAGGACACGAGATAAGTTCAAGATTTGTTCTGTTTTGTCAATTCATCTTTTATGTTCAAGTAAATGCTTGCATCAAAGAAGCTGATGGAGTTTTGAAAGCGTCATTTCATGCTGACTGCCCAACAAAACAAATCAGGAGCACTGTGATGTGCTGTAATACGGTACTTTTCATGAAATACTTCATTTCTTACTTGTTTCACAAACCAACCCCTATTGATGTCGGGGTTTCTATATAAATATACACTGGGACCACAGACTACAAAACTATGAATTGAGTCGTGTATTTCAACTACGGAACCTTCTGTGATGCAAGGGAAAGAATTTTCGAGGCTTTTACCTTGATATTATTGATCTCCAATAGGGAACCTTCTGGTGCTTTTGGAAGCCCACAGCTGTTGGAACCAGACAGGGAACAAGGCAGTCCTTCCCGGCAGGGAGCAATCCTAAATCAAACACCACAACCCTGCATCAGCACTGAGGAGCACAGGGAACTGACCTTGTATCACTGGGCAACAATAAACAGAGCTTAGGAAATAGTTTTTATTCAGCATTTTATCTGTAACAAAATTCCACGTATGCACATACCCATCCTAAGAGTTACATTTGATTTACAGTTTCTTTCCCCTCCCCACTCACCCTACAGCTGGAATGTTGGCAGTTCCAAGGTTTTTCATACCTCACATCTGAGTTTGATGCAGCAAATGCTTTTTGTATCAAATAACCTACAACTGTTAAGTTTAAATAATAAATCTGAAAACTGTCTAACATTAAGCTCCAGTTCACTGACACACAAACAATCCTTTTTAATGATTACAAAATTTCAATCTCAGGCACATGACTTCATGACAATATAAAAAAACTCCTGTTTCATTGCTCTATACAGAATAATATTCTGCTGTAAGTTTTCAAGGCACAATTTCTTTGTGCAGTTATTTGCTATAACAAAATTTTTTAAAAAATAAAAAATAATTGCACAAAGTTTTATAAGTTCTCTTTTAAAAGGTAGTCTTCTGTAAAGCACTAGTTTTACCTGAGCTACATTTTAATGATAGCTTATAGGACACTCATAACATAATGTCCAGCTGCTCTTTCTTATATTCACACTTCAGTGCAATTTGGGGTTTTTGTAATATTTAAAAAGCCATTCTGCCAAGTGTTAACATGTCAAGAGCTTGTGCTAGTGGTATTCACAGACGTGACCATAAAAAGAACCACCTTTCAAAATGAAGACTATTGTAGTCTCAATCAGGAATGATTTTTTCATGAGCTTCTCAAGGTCTGCACTATTCACTAACATTCAATTAAATCTTAATCTTTAAGAATGGTCACTAACAGGCAAAAGGCTAAACATTCCCTTTTCCTGTTCAAATCAATTCAATTGACTGAATTATTATCAAGGTTTTAAATATTCTTGTCAGATTTTAGCTTCTGGATAGACAGATCAAAGTGTATTCAAGAAGTAGCTTGACTCCTGGCTTAATTAGACACAAAGGAAAAAGAAGTTGGTGGGCAAAGGAAGGTGAGCTGAACTGTAGTTCCTCAGAAGATAAGTGCCCTCACATTCTACTTAGCTGACCAGAGAACAGTACTCCTTCAAGAAGCTCAGCTGCTTAAACTCCAGTACACTATATAACGTTGGTCAGCAACTCCTTTCCCCAGGAGGCAGCAACAAGTAATGTTCACTGTTAGTCTGTTCAGTATCCTCAGTTCATAAAACAATACTTGTTATGAGATGGGTCTTCTGGAATTATAAACTTTAACACCATTCAGCATTGAGGAGCGAGCATATTTTGTCAGGAGAGCACCAACAGTCTGCTTCTCTGCACACAAGTCTCTATAGAGAAAATAAAGCAGATGACACTGGCATTAGAGGTATTCTCAAACAAAATGAACCCAAGAAATACTTGTAACCATAGCAATAAACTGGATTAGGATATTAGGAAAAAAGAAAAATGAACTACTGTAACTGTCACAAAATGCTTTAAATTACCTAAATTTTAGAACTTTGCTTGACATTTAAGCAATAGGCAAAAGTACACATTATCACCCATTTAAATCCAGTAGGATCAGCTTTTTACACACACTTAAACCCAACAAATAGAGCTACCGATCCCAGAGGTGAGTATTCTATTCATATAGAATTCATATTCATTTAAAATGCAAAGTATAGTATTTGAGTCAATGATAGCTCATCAGAAGCCAGCAGTGCAAAAAGGGAAGAATATAACGCTAATTATATTTTAATAAAAGGAAATACATCCTTACTGTATATAAGGGGTAATATCCACTTCTGTCCACTTTTCCCGTATGCTGAATAAGCTGTTGAATCTTTCCTGATTGTCTTCAGGTAAGTCTTCTACTTTTAGCAGAAAGATGGTCTCTGGTCTTGAGCTTTTATCCACAAGAGCCAAGCCCTGTAGATCAGCATCAGAGAGAAAATGTAAAGACAAAAGAAACTTCCTTCTTTCTGACAATGTTGCATACAAGTTGCTCTTTGCACATTCAAAGCCTCCTAGAACTGCACCAGAGGCAAAGTGAAGAAATATCATAAAGGGGTTGTTTTACAGGCAATATTTATAATTTCCTTTATGACAAGAAGGAAGGGGGAATTCATTGAGTTCCAGCCTTTCTCTGTCTCTTTTGAGCAAAAGGATTCCCATAGTGCTTATTATTCTACTGGCTGTCACTACAGTCTGCTCAACAACAGCTTCAGCCTCTGTTCTAGTTACATGTACAAGTAGTAACTGCACAGCTGCAACTTTTCTTCAAACAGTGAAACATGCTGGAGTTACAGAAACATGAATTATCATGATTCCAGACTACTGGTGCTCATAGAGGATATCATAAAACGTACTTTACCTCAAAAGCTGACAGAAACAACACAATCAATACCCAGTAATGGATAAAATCTATGTATGACACAAGTCACAGCCTACTCAGGAAAGAATCATACTTCTTTATGTGTTTACCTTAAGCTGATCAAGCCTTGTTGTCATCCCTTCAGGGACACTTTGTTGCCAGACTTCTTGAAACTCTGACAGATTGAATTTAACTGCATTTTGCAAAAGCATTTGTGCTACAGCTCTACATATTTTATCTTCATGCATTTCAAAGTAAACCTCCCCTGCTGAGAAACAAAAAACAGGTTATATCTTGGGTTCCTGCTTTTTGATAAAAGAACAGAAAACAGTCTTGTACTTCCATTCTGTTTTACAGTCTGCTGTAAACCAAGTGTCCTCTTCTTTCTTTTTCTTTGTAAGTAATCTGACTTGGTACTACTTTGGATAAATGATGGTATCTTCTCATTCTCGAGAACAAATTATGCAAAATAGAGCAGCACTGTCCCAGCTCCAGTATTACTTCATATCAATAAATGTATTTGCCCTCCATCTTTTCCCCTTTCACAATACTCTGTTTCTCCTACAGCTTTCATTCCTATTTCTGAATGGCTTCTATTAAAGCATTTGCTGTCTGTGGTTGAACAATTGACAAAATTTTCACTTCTTTAAGATGATGAAGGGAATAAAGAGACTTCATTTTCTCTCATACTGACTTAACTGAAATTCTCTGAAAAAAATCATGTATAAACAATTCCTTCCATTTTTTCAGTCACACAGACCTCCTGTCATTCAGACTTGTTCCTCGTGCAACTTGTGCAACCTGTTTACATATATTAAAATGACAGTCTGTTGCCACTCCAGCTACTTTCCTATGTCCTTTAAGGTTGAGTGCAACTCCTACTTCAGCCAATGGTGAGACAAAAGCCACTGTGGGGAAGAACTAAGACTGAGATTAGGGCACTGCAATATTATGTCTGTGTGAGATGGGCAATGGAAATTTAATCAATACAATAAGCAGATCTTGTGGTGCAGTTCAAGGGACCAAAGGCAGACCCCTACTTCGGGCAAGCTGAATTCATGCCATTGACTATTCACAAGAGCACAATTAGTTGCTTAAATATCTGAGACCTCCTAGGGTATTCAAAGAGACATGCCATCTAAATTTTACTAGTGATCTGTCTTTAGTCACAAAATTAAGGCTTGTAGACACCTAATAAATCACTTCCAGTGCATCTGTTATTTCCCAATTTTTCACTATTATCTTGTCCAGTTTAATAGTCCTTTTTCATATGAAACTTCCTTTAACAATTTTACTGATTTTTAGCTCAGTTTTCTCCCTCCTTTTACTGGCAGTGCAGTAAACTCATTTGTTTGGGCCATCCTCACAAAATCTGCATTTCCTCTTTAATATCTATTTCCCTTATCCAAAGTTAAACCATGCAAGTTTTCACAAACTTACCACCATCAACATATTTCCTCCCATAGCTTAAAAGAATGTGTTCTATCATCTCTCTGGAAAAAAAATAAAATCAGAAATCAAGTTTAACGCTGTTTATTAGGACGTCACAGAAACAGTTACCAAGAAGATGATGAAGGAACAGGTATAGGGGAAAAAATAAATCTAAGAGAACAGAGGATGAGACTTCTTCATGGGTGAAATGAAGAAACTGGTAAAAACTTAGAAGTAAAAGAGAACAAAAAGGAGGTTCAGGGGAGACCTTATTGGTCTCTACAACTCCCTGAAAGGAGGCTGTAGCTGGGTGAGGGTCGGTGTCTTCTCCCAAGTAACAAGTGACAGGACAAGAGGAAAAGGTCTCAGGTTGTACCAAGGGAGGTTTAGATTGGATGTAAGAAAAATTTCTTCATGGAAAGGGTTGTCAAGCACTGGAACTGGCTGCCCAGGGAAGTGCTGGAGTCACTATCCTTAGAGGTATTTAAAAGCTGTGTAGGATGTGGCACTTAGGGATATGGTTAAGGGGTAGATTTGGCAGTGCTGGGTTAACAGTTGGACTCAATGATCCTAATGTCTTTTACCAACCTAAATGATTCTAGGATGCAAGTCAAAAATTTGGCAGTTAATTACCCCTCACTGAATAGTAGGCATTTTTCTAGAACTCTGGCATAAAATTATAGCCTAACTGCAGACACAAAAGCAAGATCTCTTTTTGAGCCAAATGAATGGAAAATGCTACATATTGTAAACTAAGACTTTGTTTGAATGGTAATCTTGAATTACTTCATGACTTCAACTCTTATATTCTCAATTCGGTATTACACCAGAAAAACATACCCCCATCTCAGACAGTATGCAACAGGTAAACAAAACATTTTTGGCTAGCTATAGTTTAGAATAGGCGTTTCAAGATGCTCAGCCATTTACAGCTTAAGTACATGCTACTTCCATCATTTACAATTTAGTAGTAATGTCTCTACTATTGAATGAATTGGAAATATTACCAATAGACACTAGAATCAGTTTACTAACCTATCTGTCTAAACTACTTATGCTCTTGTATACTTTTAGAGACAAAGAAAATGTATCATTAACACCATGGTAACTGGAATCTAGATTTGGAAGACTATAATTATAACAAACAGTTAATAATTATTGTGATTAGTAATAGTTAATAATGAATGTAGGCAATTTTAATTGCTTACCTGGGTTCTAGAGATCCAAGTTCTTCCAGGCAGGTATGTAAAGGAACCTTATTTAAAGACCAGGACTCTGAGTCTATTAGCTGAGTAACATGATCCAAGAGTTTCATCTCATAGTTAAATTCTAGAATTCTCCAATATCCTGCCAAACAGAACACCACAAAACACTGTTAGAAGAAAAACATTAACATCTTAATTCTCTTCCCATTAAGATACATTACAGAGTCTGGACATTTAGGTCACACCTTTACAAAGTACAGCAGCAGCATTCTGTCTTTTTAGGGATTAAAAGTGAGAAACAGAAATAAATAATAAGAACAAATGTAAAGGAGAATGACATTTAATCATCTCATGACATGTAATAATCTTCATGTAGATTAACTGCCACAGACACTACAAATCGCATCCCAAGCTGAATCAGACCTGGAGAAACTAGTAATTAGTTCAGGCACAGAACTGCATGAACACAACTGGCTGCACTGGCACTGCAAAGCAATAGTTCAGGTCCAGACAATCCAGATGTGACAAAGCACAGCTGTGGTACAATGGTACTGTGCAGGTGTCACTGACAAGGGAAGCCATCTCTGAGATCTTTGCTTACATAATGGGATGGGGTACAGAGATGATGGAGCAGTTATTCCTAGTGGTGCAAAATGATGGGATGTGAGGTAACAAGGGAAAACCCAGCTGATTACTAGGATTATTTTCCCCCCTGTAGATAGTCAAACACCAGAACAGCCTGACAGAGGGCATGCAATCTCCATTCTTGGAAATGCTCAGAACTCAATCAGCCAAGGCTCTGAGCATCCAGCTACAAGCTGGCTCTGTTCTAAAGCAGGAATTTGGACCTGATAACCTTCAGAGCTCAGTTCTGCCCTGTTTCAGTCTATGATGCAAGGACTGCTGTCACCTGGTGTTCCGGTGCGGGTTTGGGCATGGCCAAGTAAAGGATGAGTAGGACCTGTCCCAAGGTGAGGCACTTGCTCAAGTTTTGCCTCACATGGTAGGAAGATACTGAGATAAACCCAGTCTGGGAGGGAGAAAGGACTAGGAAAAAGCTGGAGTTAGGTAAGGATCAGCTATTTTTGCCTCTAGAACAGCAAAAAGCAGTACCCACTCATTCATGAAGAGGGCAACCAGCCAAAAAAATATTCATGCAATGGGTGGGATACTCTGATGCCAGTGTTTGTAGCAGCAAAGAAGGAATTACCCTGGGAAGAGACAGACTGGCAGTGCCTGCTCGGCTTTATTCTTTTGATCAGCTTCATAGCAGTGGAGGACATAGAACTATGGAAGCAGATCTTAGAACTTTGAAGTAACTTGCACCTTGAAAGACAAGGATATGGAATGAGCCTGAGAAAAAGGAGACACATATTTTGGGGACAATAGCAGGGTTATTTCCTCATAAGCAATAATATTCTTCAGAGATGACTACCTTCAATTTTGCAGGCATTTATAACCTGCAATTGATGGAGTATTTCTTCTTCGCTTGCTTGAATCAGACTTAACAAATCTTCTGTTGTATACTGCAAGAAGGAGAAAAAAGAAGGAAATAAAACAGGTTATCCTTAGTCCTTCTTTGCTTCAGCAAGCATGCTAAATGCATTGTAAGCTATAATGAAGGAAAGACTTAAGATAGATGTTTTTCCTCAGACCCTGAATTTTCTAAGGTTTACCACATTCTCTGAAACTTTTACTGTAACTTACAACATTTTCTCAAAGGGTTATTCACTATAAGTCAGTCCAACTACAGGAAAGTTTTTGTGCCAGGCATAAGTAATACACCTGTATTCCCAGGAGGTCAAATTAGCACACACAGACATCGTAAGTAAAGTATCCCAGCAAGAATGAAAAGTCAATGTATTCTGGCTTTCCTAAAATCACATATATTAATCTGTGAGATTCAAAGAAAAGGCAAAACAAAAATCACTTATCATTTTTGGTGTCTGCTATCCAATTAGCAGACACGAAGCACAGACCCAGCCACAATACATACAGCTCCTTGCAGAACAGTTATGAGGTGAGATGGGAACGTGCTGTGGATACTGTAGTAAAGACATGGTAGGAACAGAAGGTATCATGAAGAGTGAAGTAAATGGAGGAAATACCAGACTTCAATCCATCAGAAATAGGGCTTGATCAATTCCTTTATTCACCTTACAGCCTATTTAATCCACTCTAATATTAAAGTTCTGTTGATTACAGCTTATTTCCTATCAGAAGGAAAAGTATTGTATTAAGTACTTGAGATCTATTAGACTATGGGAACACAAACAGAACAAACCAACACCAAGTTTGGCACATCCACACGTTAAAAAAGCATTTAATAAATATAAAAAGGTCTCCTTTTCCTGCCATGCCATTCTTATTAGACAGTTTGTCGAAATATCATCAGGCCAAGCTCCCATCAGTATGTCAACAAGGGGCAACCTTATTACATAATACTTAAAGAAACTGCTAGCAACTGAGATCAAAAACATCCCCAAATCAATATATAAGTGTGTTTGTAAGTTAGATGCTGCCATTCAGATGCCTTGCACAGAAATCCTTGGCATTTGTCCCTGCTTTGGGGTCTGGCTAGCACTCCTAACAGCTTCTTTGAAGACATCACTGCTCTCAGTTCTGATGCTTTTATCAGCTTCATCATCCTTGCAAATGTAAAATAGAATGGACTGACTTGCATCATGTCCACATCAGCAATTTCCAGATAATGTATTTAGTATGTTTCTTATCCTTATTCTTATCAGACTGTGATCACCTGAGTATGCCTTGTCATTTCACGGTAAAATTCAGTACTAGACTATTTATAAGTTTTCCTCTAGTTTGCTAATCACATCACTATGCAACAAGCTTCCACACAGTCTCACAGTTCCTTATGGCTCTTTTGCTGGGGTTCTCTGTGTATGATACAGTCCTGAAAACCATGAAAAGTTTACAGTAAGCCACCAAAATAGAATAATCTGTTTTCAAACAGATTAAAAGTGGCTTATTAGTTGCCAGTACATGAAAAATATTAAGTGTAAGCAAACAACACAGTGGAAATCTTTACTAGACACATATTGTTTGGGATTCCAGTGAGAATTAGTCTTATAGGAAAGACCTTTCCCCTGGAGAGCTTTCAGATTCATTTAGAGTTCCATCAGTGGCAAGGTGAGATTTGCCTACATGTATCTGATACATCTAGTTGTTCTCCAGCGAGCTTATAGAGGAAATACATTCTCCTTCAAAATAAATGGTGATTAGTTCTCAAAGTAGGCATTAATGTTTGGGAGACATTGACATGTTTTTATAACATTCATTCAATATTATGAATAAACATTATTGCATATGACATTTAGTTGTGTTGCTAGCCTATGTCAATCCTTATAATTTCTGGACAACTTAAGCTCTTCTACCTCTACCATCCCTATTTTGCTGTATGTCCCTCTATGCCTAGATCAGAGTAGGTGGCAAAGGCAATTCTTGGGGCAAGATCATGACACTGATCAGAAATGAGTCTGTTAATCACCCAGGAAGAGAGAGGCAGCCTTTCTCTCTAAGGGAGAAAAGTAACATCTACATTTGCACATCCAGTCACACACAGATGGCTTGTTCGGTCAGCTTCAATCAAGCCTCAGCATAAAATACTTTGGAGCAACCATTTCTGTTTTCAAGTCAAAAGGAAAACTAACCAAACTAACAAAACCCCACAGTTTTTATCAGCCTTTTATCTGAGATCATATGCCGCACAGTGCAGATCTCTCCTTTACTCCTTAGACCCTAAATTGAATTGCCTGGAAACATAAAAGGGCAGCAAAACAGGATTTTATTTGTGTTTTCCCTTCTTGTAGCATCAGTCCCATTCCCCGCTTTATATCATCCCTGTCATTCTCTTCGACTCCCTGCTTCTCCTTGTCATCATAAATTACTGATTGGCAAGTGACTTGCACATGGGTGTGCTCTGATCTCACACATAACATACTATATATGTGCCAAAGAAGCCAAAGAAGGAAAGGCTGCATTATACTTTAGTAGTTATGTAACTCTCAAGAAATTTAGAAAAGGTACTGAAGACTGTCTTCCAAGAAGCTTCCCATATGAAGAGGGAAATCCCCAGTCTCTTTCTTTGTCCTTCCTTTTCTCCTCTTTTTACTAATAAAAAGGCTGCTTACCTGTACTCAGTGGAAGTGCTAACAATTACCAGCTTGTTTAGGTTTAAAAAATTAACTCAAAGGAGCACTGTGAATCATGCGAGGAAAGGCTTTTTGTAGTTAAGAATGTGTCTTCACCTGAATTTGCTCACTACCAATTACAAGAAAGCAATTTACTTTTGAAATTTACCTTTGAAAATGTCAAAGTCTGATCTTCCTGACTGTTAGGCCCTTCATATGGATCTTCCATTAAAAGATTCCTTAGTTTCTTCAGTTTTGGTCGACATCTCCTTAATTCCCAATAGTTATTGGAGAAACCAGCAATCTACAAGAAAAAATAGAGACTCTTAAAACTTTTTAATATACCATCTGGATTCAAAGCTGCTTACCAAAAATTTTCAGCAGAAAGTGTTAATCTAGTCACTGGAAACAAGAATCAATTCATAGGGTAATTAGTTTGAAGACAAAACAATCACTGTAATGTTTTCAATAAAAAAAATTTACCACAGGCAATGACATATAAAAATCCACTGGTAATTGATAAAAGTATGTTCATAGTGCATAAGACAAAGGTAACAATTCATCTCTGCATGCAAACAACAGGAAATCATGCTCCTGTGTATAAAGCATATTTATAAAGACATCCTCCTAGAGCTGTTTAATATACAAAGAACCTACAGGAGACTCATGTCCTCCTGCAGTGTCAGCCTGCAGCTATAGCAATATCACAAGGCATTTAAAATGGCATTACAAGCCTGTGTTAAGGCAAGGGAATCCCAGCTGAGTTTCACATAAGCATCTTGGCAAGAAATTATAGAGATTAAGAAAGCAGAGAATTAAAGCAAACAAACAAAATCCCAGAAGGACATACCTGTGAATGAATAATATTACAAGATGCTGGATCTGCATTCAACTGCTCTGGAGTTTTGCAACCAGGAATAAACAGCAGCATATTTGAGGTATCTGCTATTTTCATGTCGTAAGTTTTATCTTTGCTGCACAACACTGCTTGTTCATCCTTTTCACCACGGATTACTAGGCTGGGAAAAAAAAACACAGCATAAAAATAAAGATGTATTTTTAACTCTATTTCAGGAGGAACACCTATTAAACTTGACTGATTTTTTTTCATATTTATACATTTGTAAAGAAGTTATAAACTGAAGTTCTGCTGGGTGGCAGCAGTCACAGTACACCAAAATATAAAGATGCAATTGTCAAGTAAATCTAACTGACTGTGTTTTTAGCTCTCGTTTCAGTGTGAGAAAACTCAAAAAGACAAGCATTCAATGTTTTTATGCAGATCACAGTCAAACTTCCCCACATGCCTATTCACACAACCCACATAAAATACTGATTAAGTGATGCTTAACACCTGAACTAGTTCACTGATCTTAGAAATTAGATTACAACTGGAGTTGTTCTTTAATGAGGACTGATATTGAGGTGCTGGAGCAGGTCCAGAGAAGAGCAACAAGGCTGGTGAAGGGACTTGAGCACAAGTCCTATGAGGAAAGGCTGAGGGAGCTGGGGCTGTTCAGCCTGGAGGAGGATCAGGGGAGACCTCTCATCACTCTCTACAACTCCCTGAAAGGAGGTTGTAGCCAGCTGGGCGTCGGTCTCTTCTCCCAGGCAACTATCAGCAAGACAAGAAGATATGGTCTTAAGCTGTGCCAGGGGAGCTTTAGGTTAGATTTTAGGAAGAAATTCTTTACAGAAAGGGTAATCAGGCATCTGGAATGGGCTGCACCAGGAAGTGGTGGATTCTCTGTCCCTGGAGGTTTTTAAGATAAAACTGGATGTGGCACTTAGTGCCATGGTCTAGCAACCATGGCAGTAGTGGGGGTGTCCCCGCGGCCCGAACCAAGCACCGCCCTCGCGCCCCGCCGTACCTGCGCCCCGCCTCCAGCTCGGCGCAAAGCCCCGGCTCCAGCTGCAGCAGGCAGCACTCGCCGGCGCTGGCCTGGGGGCCGAAGCTGAGGCAGTGCACGGCCGGCAGCAGCTCCGCCGGGTTCAGCTTGGCCGTCTGCAGGGTGGCGTCCACCTCGGCGCGGCTCCGCTCGGACATGGCGGCCGGGCCGGGCCGCGCCTGGGCCGCCATTCCCGCCATCCCCGCCCCGCGCAGGCGGGCGCCGGCGGCGCGCGCACGCTCGTTGATCCTGCGGTTGGCGGCCGGGGGGGCGGGCGCGAGCGGCTCCGGGTGGCGCTGAGGGGAATCGTTCTCCTCTGCTCCTCCTCCGCCGGCTCTGACCCGGGACAAACCCCTCGATTCCGGTCCGGCTGCACAGGAGCCAGACCGTGCTGCAGTAAAGTCTCTCGATACGCCAATAAGATGCAAAGGAAAAAAAATCTACAAAATACACTAAATAAAATAAAACCACGAAATACAGCAAAGACCTCTAAGATCATGAAGTCCAACCCTTAACCCAGCGCTGCCAAGTCCCCCACTAAACCATGTTCCTAAGTCCCACATTACACATCTTTAAAATACCCGCAGTGGTGGTGACTTGACCACTTCCCTGAGTAGCCTGTTCCAATGCTTGACCACCCTTTTTGTGAAGACATTTTTCCCAATATCCAATCTAAACCTACCCCGGTGCAACTTAAGGCCGTTTCCTCTTGTCCTGTCGCTTGTTACTTGGGAGAAGAGACAGACCCGCACTTTGCTACAACCTCCTTTCAGGCAGTTGAAGAATGATAAAAGCTCTCCCCTGAGCCTCCTTTTCTTCAGGATAAACACCCCCAGCTCCCTCAGCTGTTCCTCATCAGACTTGTGCTCCAGACCCTTCACCAACTCCATTCCCCTTCCCTGGACATGCTTCAGCCCCTCAATGTCTTTCTTGTAGTGAGAACTCCAGAACTGGGCACAGAATTTGAGGTGTGGCCTCACCAGTGCTGAGTACAAGGGGATGGTCCCTGCCCTGGTCCTGCTGACCTCACTATTTCTGGTACAAGCCAGGATGCCACTGGCCTTCTTGGCCACCTGGGCTGGCTCATGTTCAGCGACTGTTGACCTTTTTCCACTCAGCAGTCTTCCAGCTGCTCTGGCCCATGCCTGGAGTGTTGCTGTGGCACCTTCTAAGTTTTAACTCGACACCAGAGCATGACAGCAAGTGTGGAGAGAGGGAGACTGAGTGTTTGAGCTACACTGATGGGTCCTGGCTGTAGGTGGGAAGGTACTGGGTGAGGCAGCTGCCACTCACCAGCATCACCCACCCCAGCTCTGTCCTGACAGCTGTGGGGACAGTCTGACTGGGGGCAAGTATCTGCAGGCTCTCATCCACACATGATCCTTTAGGAAAGGGCTTCCACAGAGAGGTTCATCTCCCCGTGACTCAGGGCTCAGCTGTGGCCTGATCTGAGCTCCTTCTGCCAGAGGAAGCTATGAGGAAGCGCTTGGCTAAAGCCATGACAGAGATGAGTGGAAACTACAGGTGTGCACGGTTATTGCAATGGAAATAGTCTACAGCTCGGAGATTCAAGAGGAAGTCTATTGACGCCCTTAAACCATAAGAAGAAAACAAAACCAGAGACTCAGAAGACAATGGCTCAGCAGCACTGGGAGTCAGTCTTCTGCAAGGAGCAGCACAGGATGCCTCTTCCCCACTTTGTCAGGAACTGGCTCCCCCAACGCGCAATGATTTTTGCTACAGGGCATATTAACACTCAGCCTAGCAGTGTGTTAGTCCCAGCTGTCTGCTGTGTGCATTAGCTAACAAATAGTTACTCTGCACTCCTAAGTTGTGTATATCTGCTTGCAGAGTCCCTCTGTGCTTGGTATAAGCCTGTACCAAATGACCCAGACAAGGAGGTCGTACCTCTTTTCTGTGGGAACCAGAAGCAGGAGCCAGTGGGATGGAGCTGGCTCGGTTCTGTACCGTGTTACTATACATGACTGAGTCAGGCATCCTCTGCCTTCAGAACGTCCTTTGCCTGAGTGGTGCCAGCAAGGCAATTGGCCTTGGAGAAAATTTTGAAGTTATTAGGCAGTTACCTCTGTCACATGTGCAGGGGCTTGTTCAAAGACTCAGCTATCTATCATGTTTTCATGTTTTATTTCAGTCATTAGAAAGCGGAAATACAGTCATTGTGTACACAGGAAACCAAAGGCACTCCAACACTGGCTAGTTTTTACTAATGTGTAGGCACAAAGCGATATGTGCCTTATTCAAGATTTATATTTTGCTTAAATGTAAATCTCTTCCTGTACACTTCTAAAGTAAACCAGAAAATCACTTTTTACCAAGTAAATGCTCACTCAATTACTAACTATTTAAATAGCAGCTTAATTATGCTGGTTTAAATTATACCTTAATTTGTGCCATTTTCCAATGACCTTGCATGCCTGCTTTTCCTTTCCTCTTTTCATTCTGCAAAATAAAAAAAGAGATTTTGATATAGCCAAGGAACGTCATCCAAGGCATGAGTTAATGGACATAGTATCTTAAGAGCTCTGCTATTTAACAGAAACCCAATAGGAATTAAATCACGGGATGTTATCCAGGAGTTGGCATTATCTGTGCTCAGGAACATTTGTCATAGTTATTAATTTTCCCAATCAGTTTTGTTTATTCTAGTAGTTCTGGTTGAAGATGCTTTTTATATTATTTTCTTAGGAACTGAAATGTATAGGCTTGTTCTGCTTGTGCTGCCTGCCATCTTTGCCTGTCCCTTGCTTACCACTCTGGAAGTTGCTGTTCAAGTTCATGCCAAATTGGCAGGTAAATTTCCTAGAAGTTTAGTGAAGATCAGCATCTGGATGATATACTGAAGCCCCTATTTGGAGGAACGCAGCTCTAATCCATTCTGAGAGGCAGAAGCCATCTGGCTTACCAGCAAAAACATGAACATAAATCTATAGATAGGTCTCATTTTTCAGGAAACTACTGTTATTGCTGGTATATGCTTCTGGTTTCACTGAAAATGTTTTAGAGCAATGATCTAACTGACAAAAACTGGTTTCTCTAGGAACTTGAAGTTGGTTTCTTGAAACCTGGATGAATCATTTAATGAATTTGAAGAGAAAATGAGGAGATGGTGAACCATCAATGTTGCTGCCAATTTATAAGGAAGTGCATGCTATGTCAAGGGAGTTTGGTAGGATCCTGAAATTGTTTTATACTGATGCTTTGGGATTTTTAATTATTCTGGAGTTGCTGTAGCATAAATGAGTTCTGTTTTCACTTTGAGCTGCTCTGGTGGGCTGAAATTTTCAGGGTTCAGGAGCCTGTAACATCATGGTACAAGTAGGGGGGAAACTCACCTGTAGGAGAATGGAAGCAAGAGTTCAAAAAGCAGTTAATTCAGCCATCCCAACTTAACTAATCACCAGCTGCAGTCAGTCTGCCCAGGTGCACATTTGAGGCTTTAAGAAGCTGCTGTGAGTTTACAGCTGAGAGGTGTGCCCCTCTCAGTACAAGGGAGAATAGACTGAACCACTAAATAGCCTGGATCCTCAGCTGGGCTGAGGGTGGGAGGCAGGAATGAAATCAAGTCTCGACCAAGATAAGATTTGGTGTAGTTTTTCGATTGATAAATGTTAATGGAAATTAGTGTTAGTGGACTGTGGTTGACTAATGTTGAGTGAAGTTAGAGAAACAAAAAAAGGATTGTTGAAGATTATTATAGTCTTGCCTTTGAAGTTCTTGGCCCTGTATAATGTTTCCCAGGACTCAAACATCAAGGATGTGAACAGCTAAATAAATGAAGGGCAGCTGTGACAAATCAAAGAAAGGAAGTTCAAATAACTTCAAAGCTCCACAACTAAAACATAAAACAATGAACCAGGAGATAACATAACATGTAACAGTGCACGTTACCACTGTCAGGCTGTGGTCACTAGGAGTGTTAGGAGGATGACTTCCTAGGTATCATTGCAATTCAAGTGCTTGGGAGCACTACAGTAAAATGTAGGAAGAAAAATGGGCTACATGAAATGGGGCATTTAAATGACAAAGATGTACACCCTAGAAACTTAAGGATGTCCTTCAAAGCACAACAGAGGTAGCTGAGAAAATAAAAGCAATGATAAAGCCAGCACTGGAAAAACTGGCACAGTGCCAAAGCTGAATACCCAAACACATTATCAGCCTGGTGATAATTACACAATTCACAGTTACAGTTCTAGGAGATTATTCCGCAAGAGAGGCTCATTTTGATTAAAGCCTCACAAACCCTAGTTCAAGCATTTCTTTTTTTCAGCTGGAATGCCATCTGCAATATTTAAAATTAGCACGTGTGTCACATTTTCACTCTAGACTGTTTCTCATCGTCTAGAAATACCTGCCATTGGATGTGCTCCTTGTGTTTCAATACAGAAGGTGACTGCTGGAGCTGTAGGTGTGACTGAGGTTAAAGCTCCGAATGCTGTTTCAGCACATCACAGATTCCTGTGAGACAGTGGGAGAATAACTGTCTACGATGAATGTGTTACATTTCCTTCCTAGTAAAACAAGAAACAGAAAAAAAAAACAAAACAGAAAATATCATTATGCCATTGTATAAATCGATGGTTCACAGCTATCTTGAATAATGATTGTCTAGTCTGTCTCAAATGTAAGAACTGGGGAAATAGTGCTGAAAAGAACAGAAAGTAATGGATAACAGGAGAGAAGACCTTTCTATGGAACACACTGTGGAACTTGTGAGATGTGATGAAAGTCAAAATGAGTGTGATCCACAAAAGAATTAGCCAAATTCATGAAGGTTAGATGGGCTTGTCTCTGTTAATCACAATGCTCAGGTTTTAGTCATAGCTAAGGACTCTAAATAAATTTAGACCCTCTAAGTCACCAAAGCACAGACTCTTCTGCCCTCCTTGTAGTTGGTTATTAAGTCAGACATACTTTAATTTTTTTAACTTTTGGGGTTTTTTTTAGTGAAAGGTAAAATAGCAAAGCAGTGGCTTGCATGTTCTGTGTTCCAGGCCTTGATTCATTTGTATTTCCATACACCAGTAAAACTGTCATACTTGATGATATCAGCCAGAAAAGCAGCACATAACAGGAGCTAATGAGTCCAAGACTCAAACATGAAGGATTTCAGCCAATTAGTAGAATAACCAGATAGCTCATTGCTACCTCCAATAAGGCCATCTTGTCAGTCTTAATAGGCCAACCGGGGTATGCAAAAGAGTTATATTCAAATTAGGAGAAAATAAACAGCTGTAACAGAACCTAAATATTTGTGTAAACTATATAACAGCTTGGAGTATCTCAGTGACATAAAATTGGTGCTGGCCTGGAAATACTGGAGAAGAAACACTCAACCACAAAGCTGGAAAGCATACACCAAAATAGCCAGAGCATAAACACAATCAACAGAGTTCAAAAATAACTTTAAGAATTTCACTGTATGCAGTTGTGACAAGCAAGAACCCAGATGCCCAATGCTTAAGAAATAACTAGTGTTTAGATACCTGTTTCATTGTTATGCTATTTCTCTGCAAGGACTGCATGTGTAATTGCAAACAAAGCCAGAGGATCAGTCATACCACACTGATTTCATGAAAGGTGGGGTAAAGCTGAACAAGCGAGTACCCAGCCTGCAGTTATGGCTTCTCCCATTCTCAGCTAGTCAGACAGGACATTCGTGGCTAAACAGCATGTCCTCACAGTGTAAACACTGGTTTACAGTGGGTGGAAAGGTGCTATGATGTCTCTTCTCATTGCCATGAAAGAGGAGGACATTTTTTTCAAGAATGTATTAATTACAGTGACATGGTCCCTTTCAGATTAGGAGTATATGTCAGGCAGTCATGTTATTTCATGCATGAGTACATCATGAAAATCTTTTGCTCCCTGTACATCATTTTCTGGGTAGATCTCCAGAGTGCTTCTACCACAACAAAACCTGTGATTCAGACTCAACTGATTTTGTTAGTTGGCAGAATTAACAGCAATATTTTACTGTGGGCCCTAAACTTTAATCACATAAAACACCGATTGCTAAAATTATTTAAAACAGTGTTACCATTAATATGTAGGAGTTACATGAGATAAATGCAATTAAACGTAGTATTTTAAATATTGTGTGGAGTGTTTTGTGGCTATTTTCAAGGCTCAATCTGGACATCTTATTAATAGTGACATGCTAAATATCAGTATGTGTCATCTGACAAGTTATCACATCATTTCACTTATTGATTAGCTATTAATCTCCACAGTAGTAACTTCAGAAACTGAGTTTTTTTTAGTTCCTCTATTATTTTTTGAGGCATTGCTAGGGATATGCATTACAAATATATCCCAGCAAACTACATACCTATACTTTCTGTATTAATCTAAAAAAAAATAGATTTATCAAATTAATATGAGAACCATAGCCATATTATGCAAAATGTAAAAAAACCCCAAAAAACCAGAAAGATGCATCAAGTATTCTATTTGTGAGGAGAATACAATGAAGGAGTAGATTGATGCAGGAGAATCACAATGAAAAACAGCACGGTGAAAACTTAAAGGGAAGGAGCCAATATAGGAAAAACTTACGTAACAAAAAGAGCAGAAGTCTTACATAGGGGAAAAAAAACAACGGTACAAATGAACACATAATAAAAATTCTGTCCAAGAAACCTAATGCTAGAACAAACTATAAACTGCAGAACAAATATCTGATTCTGTCAAATTCCAGTTGTTTCTCTTGTTTCTGCTTGTAGGGCCTTCTGGTCTCACTCTCAGTCATGATGAATGAGATCCCAGGCTGTAACCATCCAAGGATTACCCCTTCATCTCGATTTTGTTGTTCTCAACTTTCCTCCCGGTGCTGAAATGGTGAGCAGGCTATACCCTTCTCATCCTGCTCCCCAACATAACTAGGAGCCCTTCTAGTCCCATGCCCTTTTTAGCCCCAAACTATCAACCTGATGTGAAAGTGGAAAAAACTCTGCAGACTTCTCTGCAGGAAACATTTTGTTCTGAAGATTTCTATCTACCTCCTTCATCAGGTATTACTAGGGCCTATGCCTAAAGCATTAATGATCCCACATCTATTATATTTTTGATATTTTGCTGTGAAGATCCTAACCATCTGTATTTTTTTCTCCTGCTGCTAAATACTAGAGTTTGTCATTTTTCCATTATAATCACTGTGTCAATGAGTAGCTGGAATTTTTTTCTTACACCTCTGTGAGCAATGAGTAGTACTGAGTATATCACAAGGGCTATCAATGTCTTGAGATGCTGACCAATTAGACATCATGTGGTGACTTATAAATGGGACAACAGAAGTAACTTTCCATTCACTGGATGTTTTGGCCTCTCAGATCTGCAATCACTCTTGACTCAGAAAAATAAATTCACTGCCTGTACAATTAGGAGAGATCCTTGTCCTCTCATCGTCTCCATCTAAGAGTTGGAGATTAGGTCTTCAGTTTTGGCATGGACCTTACCTAATAGAATTGCCTTTCCTTGGGAAATTGTTCGGTAAGTGGGTGATGAGGCTGCTCTCATCATGAACTGCTTCAGAAGAGATGCTGTGTGAGGCATGAGGGGACATGCTGCCTTTCAGGCCCCTCTTTGGTGAGCTAAATGAGTTTTCCTCCCAAATTTAATAATTTGAATGAGAGAAACATCAAAGGCAATGAAAAAACTTAGAAAGCTTTAATTAAAAATTCTATGGAAGTTCCGTTCCTGGAGGAGCGGGTGCTGGGGTCTGCCCAGTTGGGTTATAGAAAAACACAGATGTAGCTGATCCTTCTCCATGGTGGGCACGTGCAGTAAGTGGGTCTTCTGAGATGCTTCCGGGTGAGTTTTTTGCATTGATGTCACAGGAGAGTGACAATTTGGAGGGCTCCTCTGCAGAGAGAGGAGTCAGTGCAGAGAGGGAGGGAAGGTCTTGTCTCTCTGACAGTTGCTGTGGAGACAGGCAGCGTCTCACTGTGAAGCCAGTGTAATACAGAGGGGAAAAGCTCTGAGAGACATCACAAAGACAATTTATTCCTTCTGCCTCCTACCTCAGCCTGGCTTTGTTGCTGCTGTTCCAGCTTCTTTCCCTCTGTTTCCTTCAGCTCAAGTCCTACTTCTGTTCTTAGTGGGATGCTTTTCTCTCCAATTCTTTTCTCTTTACTGGTCTTTCCTGTACCTTTTTATCCTCATTTCGCCCCTCTTCCCTGGGCAAATATACCTTTGTGAAATTTTCTTCTTGGGCACAACAACTACAGACTGATTTTCTGATGCTTTTTTTCTGCTGAGGTGTTGAGAGCAGAAGTGTTCCCACTACAGTTCAGCCCTTGCCAACAGTTACCAGGTTCTCTATTTCAAGAAACCCAAATTTGTTCTTATGAGAAAACCTTGATATGTTTCTGCTTTATCCCAGTTCTGTCTGTTGGTGCCTCCTTCCAACAGTTCCTTCAGCATCCAGTTTCCCTGATGCAGAGCTGCACCAGAACTCTTTCTCCATGAAGAATTCTGGTTCTCAATAGCACTAAAAACACCTTCTCTTTGATTCAATAAATGGACTGGTCATAGCCAATCATCTTGCTATATCTCAGCACGAAGCAGATTCTGATTTATGTGTTCTTCTGAATCATGTTCTACCGAGTTTATCTCCTTACTTCAGCACTTTAAGAGATCTAGAAATATTTTCAGAACCCGGGGGTTCCAGACAAACAGTTCAATGTAGAAGAGAATATTGAATTATCCAGTGTTTTACTGACTTTAATTTTTCATTTTGCTAGATTGGGTAGTTATTTTTGGTGTTCATTGTGGAGGGAAAATAATGATGGAGTCAAGTACGTTTGTGTTTTTAATTGTGTGCAAAGATTGTATTGTGTGAAGATTATTCCCTTATAAAATTACCATTACCTTAATTTAACAGTCTTTTGCTTTCTTGCATCAGTTCACAACAATTTTCTAATAGGCATTTTTATACTTAAATTCTTGAAAGGACCACAGGGTGGCAGAGCAATTAAACGCATATCTACCAGGAGCAGTTCTTTATGCGGACATGAGCAAACAAGAGCTGGGCGAGCCAGAGTAGCTGCTGGTGGTGATTATCCCAATGGAGCTGAGTGATGCTATTGGTTTGTAGTGTTTCCAATGTCTCACAGCAATGGTGGCACAATGGCAATGTGCTCCAGACAGGTCTGTCAGCTGGAGGAGCAGCGGGTGTTTCTCAGCCGCGGGATGTCTCTGTGTGCTGCACAGCCTCACCTAATGACAGGATGGGATGTGGTCAAGGAGAGAGACTGAAACCTCTGCTTTGGAGAGTATTGTTTGACAAAGACAATTTTTCTTTTATTAAAAGCCTCATCAAATCTATGTCAGTACTATGATTCTGTGTCTCATAAAAGCAGCTGTTTGGCATCTGTCAAACTGCACGTGTTCCTGCCACTAGAACCACATATCGCCAGACTCATGCGCACTGCGTTTTTGCACCCACCACCTACCCCAAACCCTGGCTGTGGTGCTCACCCCAGGAAACGGAAGAGCAAGATCACCTAAGGCAGTGTGCGCTCCATTGTGGGCAGTGTGGAAAGAGCAATAGTCAATAGAAACTTGGGCTGAGAAGCAGGAATAGATAGCAAAGGACTTAGACTGAATCTCAGTATCTTAGACTGAATCTCAGCTCTTAGATGTTGCCTCCCAAAGGAGAAAAATACCCCAAACCTAAGTGTTCAGGGCTGATCACAACTCAGTATCAAACCATCAGTTCAAGCCACAGTGGTTTAAGCAAACATTTTAGATCTTGCAACCAGACATCAGAGTGCATTAACACAGATATGGCTGGGAGACTGGGGCTTAAGAAACTGGGTTTTGCCACAGCTAGAATGTGCTGTCTTCACACTTGAGAAGTAGTTTAGAAAGCAGTTCCTTTTCAGGTCTTAGTCACGCTTCCCAGCTGACTCACAGCTCCCAGTCCATGCATGAAGCTGGATACTACACCAGTCTGGGATTAAACATGTGAAACATACGATGTAGACATAAGTTTGGCTGAATGAGTTCATAACTGCTATTGGTTGATTGCAGAATGAAATAAAGAGAAAACAAACAAAGAAAAGAACTACTAGAAATACATATAAAATGTTCAAATATAAGTCTGAGGCTTCAGACAGGTTTACAGGTGCTTTTTGACATCTAAATATTTTTAGGATGCTCAAAATTAGAAATTATTGCAAAACAAATGAATATATGAAATAAGAGGAATTAGTAAACATTCAAGGTGTAATTAAGTAGGGGGACTTGGCATCATGCGTTGGGTAGCACAAGATGCTGGTTTAACAGAGCATAATGTCAACTGGAACTATTTGGGTTACTGATCTGATGTGATCTTTTATCTTATTGAAGCTGCTTGTTTCTATAAAATATTTATCTGTTCACAGGAGCAAGCACTAAAACATGTACCCATCTCCTAGTTGTGCTTTAGCTGTCAATCTGCGCAGGAATCTCGCTATCTCTGTCTGGCCTAGTGAGTGTCTCAACATTTAATGCAAAATGGAAAAGCTGCATAAGGACAGGCTTAGAAAGCCCCTTTCAGATTGTCTCTACGTATCTCAGGATCAAAATGCCTTTTCCTCTGCACTGCAGCTCACTATTGTAACAACTAGCAGGCCAGTGACACATGAAATGTAAGAATCTAAACAGATACGAGTCTGCTGAAAAGTTGGACAGACTGTGAAAAATTTGCCCTGTTATCTCACCATGGTGGCTTTTGCAGGAACTTGGATGCTATAATAGAAAAAGAGAAGTTTAAAACATACCTCTTTTTTTTTTGAAAACTTACTAACTTTTCCTGTGGTTTATCACAAGACTAAAATTAGCTTGGCCAGATGCATTCAGTCCTTTGAATCACACAAGCACTGATTCTTCTGAGCAGTTCCTAGCAGATAACTTAAATTGTTCAAACTTAAGAGCAGAAATGAATGTAATCTGTGCATTGCCATGAATGGGAAACACTATTGTCCATAGCCTGAAAAAAGGAGGGGAGATTGGACAATACCTGGTAGTTCCTATGGTTCCCCTTGCCAGGCCTCTAGTGCTAAGGAAGTCAGCCAATTGAAACACAAAGACAAGTGAGTTCTCTTTGCAAATAAGCATAGGAATATAGAAAAAAACCCTCCACACTAATTTTCCATGAGTGTTACAAGAGCTACTTAAATGAAAGGTCAACTTAAAAGCCAAAAACCATTTGGTATTTGTCTTCCTCAGTAAAGAGAAGGACCAGGTATTTTAAAATTTGATGTTTACATAATGCTGTCTCTTATACAAAAGATGTTAGGGAAAACAAAGCTGTTAACCCATTGGACAGCTCACCTGCTAATGCCTTTTGTCCCTGAAGTGCTTCACCATCTTTTGCATGTGTGTCCTTTTCCTGTTTAAAAAGCCCTAGTCATCCCAGCAAGGAAAAGACAAACAACCTTATATGGGAGTTAGGAACAAGACTGTAGGAGAAATGAGAAGTATACACGTGAATATTGGTAATTCTTTCGTGTGGATGTCTCGTGTTAAAATAAGCTCACAGAAAATTCGTGAGACTAAAGAATTGATTTAGCAAATTTCATGTTAATTTATCGAGTCAAAATGTAGGCTACAGATGCAATAGTCTTTAAAGTAGTGAAAGCAATATTCTTATTTCACAATGTAAACATCTAGTGTTTCACCACTTGGGCATTTACTAAATGAGATAAGAAAGTTTATACAATTTGCTAACATGTTTTCTAAACCCAATACTCTGGTACAATGTGCCTATTCATGCATGATGTTCCACATGGCATTTTGTCCTTGGTGGTTCAAGTGTGCTTTATACCTTACTACATGCCAGAGAGCTTCTAGCATCGTCAAAAGTCATTGGAAGACACTTGAGCTTCCCCTCATACCTGTGGTGCCAACTCTCCAGACCTATGTAGCTTTTGTTACTCCCTTGAAGTTGTGGAGGATGAGTTTTGAAGTGTCCCAGGACTCCAGCTCACAGATCTGTCATGTTTTTGGCTGAGGAATGCCAACTGTTGGCTAGCTACCTTCATCTCACTTAACTTCAGCCATGCTAAGGTAAAACTCACGTATTCATATCTAGAATAGGCACCAACTTCTAAAATTGAGCCTATATCTGACAGAAGAAATCAATCTACTTCCTGGAGGTTACCTTAGAGGGATGTCTTTCCTCCTTGCTGTCAGGATTTCAAAGTCTGCACATGCTGTCCCACCTCTTAGAGAAGCCACTTAGTCTTCATGACCAATCTCCCTTGGGAGGGAGGGTCAAGACAGCCTAATCTTTTGCTAGACCTGATGTCCTCTAGCAGTCTGTACATTAAAAACAAGATATAAACATCTAACCAGGTTATTCTGTGTAGCTTTTTACTGGCTCTTGACTGAAACGTGATCCTTCAAGGTTATGTTAATTAACCATTTTTTTGTGTGACACCAGGCTTGGAGTGACTAAAACCCAATTCCCTCCTCTCAGGATAACTGTAAGAAATTTCATTGTGAACATATGGAACAAATTAAAAATGGGATATCAGTGTGCAAAGGCCAACGTGGTTGTCTATAATCATTAAATAATTCAGTACAGGAAATTGCACTGGCCTACATTTTCCAAGTTGCAAGACTGCAAGGAAAGATACAGATTTCAGGCAGAGTTCCACAAACACCCTGTCATGATACCTTGTCACTGCACAAAGACAGCTTCTTCTCCCTCTTCCACCTCTTTTGTTCATGTTTCAAGCTGACAAGGTCTATTCCACCTTGGTGTCAGCTCTGGTGCTTGTTGCACCCTATGACCATCTGCACAGCTCTGCTCACTGGCTCAGAAGAAATTCTCCACTTTCTGGTATGCTTCTGCCTATTTCGTGAATTGAATTGCAGCAAGCAGGGGTCCTAAAAGTGGGAAAACTAGCATAAGATGCATTGCAGATTGTGCTGCCAGAGCCTGGAAGAACAGTGTATCTCCTTTTAGCAGCAGTGAATGGCTGAAATTAGCCAAACCCAGGTGATAGAGACAACGACTTACCCAGAAATGGTTTGCAATGTACATTCACAAGAAATTGTCTTTCTTTCAGTCATGTGATAAAGTGCTTGATAAAAATTACTGTGTACATTCATTGTGCTAAAGATAAGGTCAGATGAGATGGTTGTTTCAATTCCCTTTTTGCTTCCAGTTCTGTGAATCTGTACTTTGTATATTTGTAGTATGAGTGGAATTAGAGGCTGTTTGCAAGTATTCAGGTTAAATGCATGTCCTCCAAATTCACAGAAAGTAATCTCAAGGTGTAGTGCTTACAGTCCTAAGGTGTTCTCTCTCCCTGGCCCATTCCACAAATGAAACAAAGGCAGATTGAATTTTTCCCCCTTTGCCATCCATG
The DNA here is from genome assembly GCF_003984885.1 of Neopelma chrysocephalum. Classification (NCBI taxonomy): domain Eukaryota; kingdom Metazoa; phylum Chordata; class Aves; order Passeriformes; family Pipridae; genus Neopelma; species Neopelma chrysocephalum. The sequence continues at coordinate 4,533,194 of NW_020897725.1, forward strand.
GATCTCTAGTTGTCTTTGAGACTCACAAAGGTGCTCATTAAAAGGACTCCACTGGATTGAACCAAAGGTCCATCTAGTCCTGATTTGATCTCAGTGTCTATAAACAGATGCATTGGGAACAGCAGGGAAAGCATACATGACATGTCACACAAGTGACATTTGTGTAGCCTTGTGAGGCAAATATTTTTAGAACAGAGAATTTCCTGAGCTGGAGGTGGCTGCTGTCTGCTTAGTAACCCCCTGTAGATTTGTTTTCCAAGTATTTTTTTCCTTGATTCCAAGTCCATTATTTGACATCCAAAGCCCCCTTTGGTAAAAAATACCCCAAGTCTACTATGGGCTGTGCAAAGAATAACCTTCTTCTTGTTGTCTGCAGTCTAGTTACTACCAGGTTCACCTGATTCCCTCTTAGTTCCTCTTGTGGTTGTGAAATTGTCATTTTGGTCCTGATTCGATGACAGTATTGCAAGTACTTTAGCAGATGCAATTTCCATGCACACAGAGTATGTGCAGGCAGAAATAAAGGCAATGAGTAGACAATCAAGGTATTGCATGTGTTTGTAAATGAAAACCATAGTTGAACCACTGCAGATGATGGTTCCTCTTGATTTTTTTTTTTTTTAAATGCTGGGGGTTTTTTTCCCCATCAAAAATGTTGACGAACAGCGTTCATGACCTTGCAATTTACTTCCCATTGCCAGGACTAAATGTTCCTCTACCCTCAAGAATTCTGCATCCTCTGTCACCTGGAGACAAAGAGTCGAGGTGGGCAGGGGACCAGCGTCTGAAAATAACCCCTGGGTAGCAGATAAGCAGAAATGCAGACAGCAGGAGGGCAGTAGCAGTTTTTTAGGGTGAAACCCCAGACCACCAGCTCCTTTTCTGTGACCCACCCCGTGCTGCATCTCTAAGGGTCACTGCCAAGGCGCATCCTGGAGTACCTCGGCGGGTGGCAGCGGCATCCCCGCCCGCGTAGCCGGCTCAGCTTCTCCGAGAGCTGTCCCTCCGTGCAGTCTGTGCTCCCGGCAGCCTCGTGCCAGAAGGAGGCCCGGGGACTTTGCACCCGCGGGAAGGGAACCACGGGTGGGAAGCGCTGTGCCTCCAGTCGCCTCCTGCCTCCCCGGCCGGGCTGGAGGAGAGGGAGCGGCGCGGCAGCAGCCGCCTGTCTCGCAGCCCCCAGCGGGGATCCGGCCCTTTCCCGCGGGGGCAGCGCCGACCCTGCCGTGTGACAGCCGGGGGGGGACGCTGCTGCCTCGGCGAGCCCGGCTGCGGCGGCGGCGGCTGCAGCCATGTGTTTCTCCGCCTGCCAGTGACACAATAACACGGGAAGCGGCGGGAGGGATCCGAGCTTGCCGAGGGGAAAGTGACCTGACCTGCTCAGGTGAGCCGAAGCGGCGGGGGGTGGCAATCGCTGCCTCCCACCCCCGGACGAGCTCTGCGGCCGCCGGGGCCGGGCGGGAGGAGCCCCGGAGCTGCCGGCGGGGGCGGCGCGTCCGGGGGGCCGCGGGTCCCCGGTCCCCCCTCACCCGGCGGTGCTGTGCCCGCAGGCCGGCGGCGATGGAGGAGGGCATGAGCAGCATGCAGCAGAAAGCGGCGGAGCTGGAGCACATGGCCGAGGTCCTGCTCACCGGCGAGCAGCTCCGGTAAGCTGTGCCTTCCTCCCGCTTTGCCGGGGTCGTGTAACCGGGGTTAGCACCAGCCCCGCTGACGGCGAGGCTGGGGTGGGGGGATTGCGGGTCGGAGGGCGAGGGTCTGTCCCCGGGGGCTTTCCTTGCAGCGGAGCACCTGCCCTGCTTCCATCGCGTCCCGGGGCTCCGATCCCGCTTCCAGCAGCGAACAGGACAAGGGGGCCGCAGCCAGCGCTGTGAGCCCAGGGAGGTAAAGCACCGCCCAGAGCGCTTTTGCCTTCGGCACCTTTGCTCCCCTGCGTGGAGCGGGAGGCGGCTGGGGAGAGGCTGCTGCGTCACTTAAAGGCATCAAGCGATGCAGAAGGAGTGTGGCGTCTTTAAAGATTAAAACACCCGAAGAAACCATAAGCGATAAAGTGTCTGAGCACCCCACGGGGAGCCCGGCCGAACGTAAGGCACCGCTCCCGCACAGCCCCGGTGCGGACCGGCGCTGGCAGCGGCGCCGGGCGCTGACCCCGCAGAGCTGCGCCTTACTCCGAGGGCTTGTTTTTATTTTGGATCAGCTGGTCCCAGCAGATGGAAGGGGATCCCTACTGTCAGTGCCAGCAGTAATTAACAGTGCTTTGTGACTGGAGTTGTGTGCGGCACAGGAACCTTGAACAAAAATGCCTGACTCAGTTAATTTTTAACTTATGTGATGTATTTAGTGTGCCGGCTGTACCCATACAAAAGAGAGGAGAAAAATAAATTTTAATGCTTTCAGTTTGGTAATTAAACATCTTGTGATTGAGGAAGAAATTTCCCATTATATTATGTTGTACGATTAACTAGAAGGAGATTGTAAAAATATTTTCCCAGTTTTTGCTTGAATATTTTTTGCCTTTTTGCTCTACTTTTTTTAAAATCTTTTTGCTCAAATGCCTGACAAACGCTGCAAAGTGATAGAAATGTTCCTTCATTTGGGAGGTGCCATCATTGCTGCTAGTACAGACACTGTTACTGTTGCATTCACGAGGTAAGGAGCATTGACAGCTTGTAATGCCCGTGGTTGGGAAGTAAATGTTGTTTTGGTGCTCTGGCTCCGGTACACACCAGTGTCTGCTCCAAACTTGAGATTCAGCTTCAAAGTAGCCTGAAGTGAAACCTAGGATGACAGAGTGCACTGGCACAGGCTCTGCATGGTGGACTTGGTGCAAAGTTTTGCATCCAAGTGCCAAATGAGAATCCTGCGGTTCCTAGAAGTTGAAGGATTAAAGTTAATACAAAATTTTTATTGAGATCATATTAATCTTTTGTATACCTCATAGTTAAATGTAAGAACAAAAACTTTGGAATCTTTCCCTAAGGAGAGGACTGAGGAAACATCAACAAATCTGGGTTCTAGAATCATTTCATTAGTATCGCAATGAAGGATGATATTTGTAATTTTATTTATTAAGGTCATGAAACATGGTGCTCTTTTGGGGCAGAGTGATCTGCAGATACAAAATAATTATTTGCCATCCTGTGAGGTTACCTATGGACATTCTTTTGCAAATCTGTAAGATGTGTCCTAAATATGCTGGGACTGTGGGTACATGATCAAGTCAGTGTGCATAATGTCTGGCTACTGCTGAATGGGAGGATCCGCTCCTTTTCCTACTCCCCAGTAGTGTAGCCCCATCTCTTCCCTTGTGCCTGCTCATGTAGTTCTTGCACTTCTTGAAAACAGATCCAATGTGGTGATCAGGTGGGTAGGTTAGTTTTCTGATCTGCTGACTTCCAGAACCCCCAGAAGATAGGTGGTGAGAATGTGAAGCCAGGACCAAGAACAGGAGGTGATGGAGAAGAGGCAAAATCTCCCATTTGCGTATCAGTGAGTTGTTGAGTGAGCTGGAACTGTATTGTAAAAATTGTCTTCCCCCAGTTTTTTATTAACTGTGTTTTGTTTCTCTGTTGGGACACTCTATGCAAAGAGTTAGTTTTCTTCAGTTCTCCAGACAACAAAAGCCACAAAATAAGTGATAGAAAACTGGCCAGTAGAC